>NW_028323044.1:972367-1105556 GCF_047325235.1 Durio zibethinus | reverse complement strand
ACACGTAACGCTATGAAAAATTAAAACCGACGCAAGTTTTTTACTTTGTTTCTTTGTTTGAGAAAAGTTTAAAAACGTTGGATTCAAGATATTCAAATTCATTTCCATTTAAAAACCCGCCAAAACAATGCTTTTCATATTTTAAAAGCTTGACTCCAGCGAAAATCGTTTTCAGAGCAAAACATAAAATTTCCATTTCAAAAGGATTAGGCTTCGAGTGCTCCCCCTGCAAACTGCTAGAGCAATTTACCACATAATTGATCACATCAAACAACTTCACAAATGATATCCAAATATCAAGATCATTCATATGTAATCCCTCAACATCCTCAGAGCACCTAAAAATGTATCTAAAAGCAAAATGAGTATGAAAAACGACGAAAAATTAAAATCGTGCAATAACCGTGCGAATGGTTTTTACGCCCATAATTGCTCAGAAACAAAGTCTGATGTTTTTAAGCTCCAAAATCCTTTCTAACTTACACGTAACGCTATGAAAAATTAAAACCGACGCAAGTTTTTTACTTTGTTTCTTTGTTTGAGAAAAGTTTAAAAACGTTGGATTCAAGATATTCAAATTCATTTCCATTTAAAAACCCGCCAAAACAATGCTTTTCATATTTTAAAAGCTTGACTCCAGCGAAAATCGTTTTCAGAGCAAAACATAAAATTTCCATTTCAAAAGGATTAGGCTTCGAGTGCTCCCCCTGCAAACTGCTAGAGCAATTTACCACATAATTGATCACATCAAACAACTTCACAAATGATATCCAAATATCAAGATCATTCATATGTAATCCCTCAACATCCTCAGAGCACCTAAAAATGTATCTAAAAGCAAAATGAGTATGAAAAACGACGAAAAATTAAAATCGTGCAATAACCGTGCGAATGGTTTTTACGCCCATAATTGCTCAGAAACAAAGTCTGATGTTTTTAAGCTCCAAAATCCTTTCTAACTTACACGTAACGCTATGAAAAATTAAAACCGACGCAAGTTTTTTACTTTGTTTCTTTGTTTGAGAAAAGTTTAAAAACGTTGGATTCAAGATATTCAAATTCATTTCCATTTAAAAACCCGCCAAAACAATGCTTTTCATATTTTAAAAGCTTGACTCCAGCGAAAATCGTTTTCAGAGCAAAACATAAAATTTCCATTTCAAAAGGATTAGGCTTCGAGTGCTCCCCCTGCAAACTGCTAGAGCAATTTACCACATAATTGATCACATCAAACAACTTCACAAATGATATCCAAATATCAAGATCATTCATATGTAATCCCTCAACATCCTCAGAGCACCTAAAAATGTATCTAAAAGCAAAATGAGTATGAAAAACGACGAAAAATTAAAATCGTGCAATAACCGTGCGAATGGTTTTTACGCCCATAATTGCTCAGAAACAAAGTCTGATGTTTTTAAGCTCCAAAATCCTTTCTAACTTACACGTAACGCTATGAAAAATTAAAACCGACGCAAGTTTTTTACTTTGTTTCTTTGTTTGAGAAAAGTTTAAAAACGTTGGATTCAAGATATTCAAATTCATTTCCATTTAAAAACCCGCCAAAACAATGCTTTTCATATTTTAAAAGCTTGACTCCAGCGAAAATCGTTTTCAGAGCAAAACATAAAATTTCCATTTCAAAAGGATTAGGCTTCGAGTGCTCCCCCTGCAAACTGCTAGAGCAATTTACCACATAATTGATCACATCAAACAACTTCACAAATGATATCCAAATATCAAGATCATTCATATGTAATCCCTCAACATCCTCAGAGCACCTAAAAATGTATCTAAAAGCAAAATGAGTATGAAAAACGACGAAAAATTAAAATCGTGCAATAACCGTGCGAATGGTTTTTACGCCCATAATTGCTCAGAAACAAAGTCTGATGTTTTTAAGCTCCAAAATCCTTTCTAACTTACACGTAACGCTATGAAAAATTAAAACCGACGCAAGTTTTTTACTTTGTTTCTTTGTTTGAGAAAAGTTTAAAAACGTTGGATTCAAGATATTCAAATTCATTTCCATTTAAAAACCCGCCAAAACAATGCTTTTCATATTTTAAAAGCTTGACTCCAGCGAAAATCGTTTTCAGAGCAAAACATAAAATTTCCATTTCAAAAGGATTAGGCTTCGAGTGCTCCCCCTGCAAACTGCTAGAGCAATTTACCACATAATTGATCACATCAAACAACTTCACAAATGATATCCAAATATCAAGATCATTCATATGTAATCCCTCAACATCCTCAGAGCACCTAAAAATGTATCTAAAAGCAAAATGAGTATGAAAAACGACGAAAAATTAAAATCGTGCAATAACCGTGCGAATGGTTTTTACGCCCATAATTGCTCAGAAACAAAGTCTGATGTTTTTAAGCTCCAAAATCCTTTCTAACTTACACGTAACGCTATGAAAAATTAAAACCGACGCAAGTTTTTTACTTTGTTTCTTTGTTTGAGAAAAGTTTAAAAACGTTGGATTCAAGATATTCAAATTCATTTCCATTTAAAAACCCGCCAAAACAATGCTTTTCATATTTTAAAAGCTTGACTCCAGCGAAAATCGTTTTCAGAGCAAAACATAAAATTTCCATTTCAAAAGGATTAGGCTTCGAGTGCTCCCCCTGCAAACTGCTAGAGCAATTTACCACATAATTGATCACATCAAACAACTTCACAAATGATATCCAAATATCAAGATCATTCATATGTAATCCCTCAACATCCTCAGAGCACCTAAAAATGTATCTAAAAGCAAAATGAGTATGAAAAACGACGAAAAATTAAAATCGTGCAATAACCGTGCGAATGGTTTTTACGCCCATAATTGCTCAGAAACAAAGTCTGATGTTTTTAAGCTCCAAAATCCTTTCTAACTTACACGTAACGCTATGAAAAATTAAAACCGACGCAAGTTTTTTACTTTGTTTCTTTGTTTGAGAAAAGTTTAAAAACGTTGGATTCAAGATATTCAAATTCATTTCCATTTAAAAACCCGCCAAAACAATGCTTTTCATATTTTAAAAGCTTGACTCCAGCGAAAATCGTTTTCAGAGCAAAACATAAAATTTCCATTTCAAAAGGATTAGGCTTCGAGTGCTCCCCCTGCAAACTGCTAGAGCAATTTACCACATAATTGATCACATCAAACAACTTCACAAATGATATCCAAATATCAAGATCATTCATATGTAATCCCTCAACATCCTCAGAGCACCTAAAAATGTATCTAAAAGCAAAATGAGTATGAAAAACGACGAAAAATTAAAATCGTGCAATAACCGTGCGAATGGTTTTTACGCCCATAATTGCTCAGAAACAAAGTCTGATGTTTTTAAGCTCCAAAATCCTTTCTAACTTACACGTAACGCTATGAAAAATTAAAACCGACGCAAGTTTTTTACTTTGTTTCTTTGTTTGAGAAAAGTTTAAAAACGTTGGATTCAAGATATTCAAATTCATTTCCATTTAAAAACCCGCCAAAACAATGCTTTTCATATTTTAAAAGCTTGACTCCAGCGAAAATCGTTTTCAGAGCAAAACATAAAATTTCCATTTCAAAAGGATTAGGCTTCGAGTGCTCCCCCTGCAAACTGCTAGAGCAATTTACCACATAATTGATCACATCAAACAACTTCACAAATGATATCCAAATATCAAGATCATTCATATGTAATCCCTCAACATCCTCAGAGCACCTAAAAATGTATCTAAAAGCAAAATGAGTATGAAAAACGACGAAAAATTAAAATCGTGCAATAACCGTGCGAATGGTTTTTACGCCCATAATTGCTCAGAAACAAAGTCTGATGTTTTTAAGCTCCAAAATCCTTTCTAACTTACACGTAACGCTATGAAAAATTAAAACCGACGCAAGTTTTTTACTTTGTTTCTTTGTTTGAGAAAAGTTTAAAAACGTTGGATTCAAGATATTCAAATTCATTTCCATTTAAAAACCCGCCAAAACAATGCTTTTCATATTTTAAAAGCTTGACTCCAGCGAAAATCGTTTTCAGAGCAAAACATAAAATTTCCATTTCAAAAGGATTAGGCTTCGAGTGCTCCCCCTGCAAACTGCTAGAGCAATTTACCACATAATTGATCACATCAAACAACTTCACAAATGATATCCAAATATCAAGATCATTCATATGTAATCCCTCAACATCCTCAGAGCACCTAAAAATGTATCTAAAAGCAAAATGAGTATGAAAAACGACGAAAAATTAAAATCGTGCAATAACCGTGCGAATGGTTTTTACGCCCATAATTGCTCAGAAACAAAGTCTGATGTTTTTAAGCTCCAAAATCCTTTCTAACTTACACGTAACGCTATGAAAAATTAAAACCGACGCAAGTTTTTTACTTTGTTTCTTTGTTTGAGAAAAGTTTAAAAACGTTGGATTCAAGATATTCAAATTCATTTCCATTTAAAAACCCGCCAAAACAATGCTTTTCATATTTTAAAAGCTTGACTCCAGCGAAAATCGTTTTCAGAGCAAAACATAAAATTTCCATTTCAAAAGGATTAGGCTTCGAGTGCTCCCCCTGCAAACTGCTAGAGCAATTTACCACATAATTGATCACATCAAACAACTTCACAAATGATATCCAAATATCAAGATCATTCATATGTAATCCCTCAACATCCTCAGAGCACCTAAAAATGTATCTAAAAGCAAAATGAGTATGAAAAACGACGAAAAATTAAAATCGTGCAATAACCGTGCGAATGGTTTTTACGCCCATAATTGCTCAGAAACAAAGTCTGATGTTTTTAAGCTCCAAAATCCTTTCTAACTTACACGTAACGCTATGAAAAATTAAAACCGACGCAAGTTTTTTACTTTGTTTCTTTGTTTGAGAAAAGTTTAAAAACGTTGGATTCAAGATATTCAAATTCATTTCCATTTAAAAACCCGCCAAAACAATGCTTTTCATATTTTAAAAGCTTGACTCCAGCGAAAATCGTTTTCAGAGCAAAACATAAAATTTCCATTTCAAAAGGATTAGGCTTCGAGTGCTCCCCCTGCAAACTGCTAGAGCAATTTACCACATAATTGATCACATCAAACAACTTCACAAATGATATCCAAATATCAAGATCATTCATATGTAATCCCTCAACATCCTCAGAGCACCTAAAAATGTATCTAAAAGCAAAATGAGTATGAAAAACGACGAAAAATTAAAATCGTGCAATAACCGTGCGAATGGTTTTTACGCCCATAATTGCTCAGAAACAAAGTCTGATGTTTTTAAGCTCCAAAATCCTTTCTAACTTACACGTAACGCTATGAAAAATTAAAACCGACGCAAGTTTTTTACTTTGTTTCTTTGTTTGAGAAAAGTTTAAAAACGTTGGATTCAAGATATTCAAATTCATTTCCATTTAAAAACCCGCCAAAACAATGCTTTTCATATTTTAAAAGCTTGACTCCAGCGAAAATCGTTTTCAGAGCAAAACATAAAATTTCCATTTCAAAAGGATTAGGCTTCGAGTGCTCCCCCTGCAAACTGCTAGAGCAATTTACCACATAATTGATCACATCAAACAACTTCACAAATGATATCCAAATATCAAGATCATTCATATGTAATCCCTCAACATCCTCAGAGCACCTAAAAATGTATCTAAAAGCAAAATGAGTATGAAAAACGACGAAAAATTAAAATCGTGCAATAACCGTGCGAATGGTTTTTACGCCCATAATTGCTCAGAAACAAAGTCTGATGTTTTTAAGCTCCAAAATCCTTTCTAACTTACACGTAACGCTATGAAAAATTAAAACCGACGCAAGTTTTTTACTTTGTTTCTTTGTTTGAGAAAAGTTTAAAAACGTTGGATTCAAGATATTCAAATTCATTTCCATTTAAAAACCCGCCAAAACAATGCTTTTCATATTTTAAAAGCTTGACTCCAGCGAAAATCGTTTTCAGAGCAAAACATAAAATTTCCATTTCAAAAGGATTAGGCTTCGAGTGCTCCCCCTGCAAACTGCTAGAGCAATTTACCACATAATTGATCACATCAAACAACTTCACAAATGATATCCAAATATCAAGATCATTCATATGTAATCCCTCAACATCCTCAGAGCACCTAAAAATGTATCTAAAAGCAAAATGAGTATGAAAAACGACGAAAAATTAAAATCGTGCAATAACCGTGCGAATGGTTTTTACGCCCATAATTGCTCAGAAACAAAGTCTGATGTTTTTAAGCTCCAAAATCCTTTCTAACTTACACGTAACGCTATGAAAAATTAAAACCGACGCAAGTTTTTTACTTTGTTTCTTTGTTTGAGAAAAGTTTAAAAACGTTGGATTCAAGATATTCAAATTCATTTCCATTTAAAAACCCGCCAAAACAATGCTTTTCATATTTTAAAAGCTTGACTCCAGCGAAAATCGTTTTCAGAGCAAAACATAAAATTTCCATTTCAAAAGGATTAGGCTTCGAGTGCTCCCCCTGCAAACTGCTAGAGCAATTTACCACATAATTGATCACATCAAACAACTTCACAAATGATATCCAAATATCAAGATCATTCATATGTAATCCCTCAACATCCTCAGAGCACCTAAAAATGTATCTAAAAGCAAAATGAGTATGAAAAACGACGAAAAATTAAAATCGTGCAATAACCGTGCGAATGGTTTTTACGCCCATAATTGCTCAGAAACAAAGTCTGATGTTTTTAAGCTCCAAAATCCTTTCTAACTTACACGTAACGCTATGAAAAATTAAAACCGACGCAAGTTTTTTACTTTGTTTCTTTGTTTGAGAAAAGTTTAAAAACGTTGGATTCAAGATATTCAAATTCATTTCCATTTAAAAACCCGCCAAAACAATGCTTTTCATATTTTAAAAGCTTGACTCCAGCGAAAATCGTTTTCAGAGCAAAACATAAAATTTCCATTTCAAAAGGATTAGGCTTCGAGTGCTCCCCCTGCAAACTGCTAGAGCAATTTACCACATAATTGATCACATCAAACAACTTCACAAATGATATCCAAATATCAAGATCATTCATATGTAATCCCTCAACATCCTCAGAGCACCTAAAAATGTATCTAAAAGCAAAATGAGTATGAAAAACGACGAAAAATTAAAATCGTGCAATAACCGTGCGAATGGTTTTTACGCCCATAATTGCTCAGAAACAAAGTCTGATGTTTTTAAGCTCCAAAATCCTTTCTAACTTACACGTAACGCTATGAAAAATTAAAACCGACGCAAGTTTTTTACTTTGTTTCTTTGTTTGAGAAAAGTTTAAAAACGTTGGATTCAAGATATTCAAATTCATTTCCATTTAAAAACCCGCCAAAACAATGCTTTTCATATTTTAAAAGCTTGACTCCAGCGAAAATCGTTTTCAGAGCAAAACATAAAATTTCCATTTCAAAAGGATTAGGCTTCGAGTGCTCCCCCTGCAAACTGCTAGAGCAATTTACCACATAATTGATCACATCAAACAACTTCACAAATGATATCCAAATATCAAGATCATTCATATGTAATCCCTCAACATCCTCAGAGCACCTAAAAATGTATCTAAAAGCAAAATGAGTATGAAAAACGACGAAAAATTAAAATCGTGCAATAACCGTGCGAATGGTTTTTACGCCCATAATTGCTCAGAAACAAAGTCTGATGTTTTTAAGCTCCAAAATCCTTTCTAACTTACACGTAACGCTATGAAAAATTAAAACCGACGCAAGTTTTTTACTTTGTTTCTTTGTTTGAGAAAAGTTTAAAAACGTTGGATTCAAGATATTCAAATTCATTTCCATTTAAAAACCCGCCAAAACAATGCTTTTCATATTTTAAAAGCTTGACTCCAGCGAAAATCGTTTTCAGAGCAAAACATAAAATTTCCATTTCAAAAGGATTAGGCTTCGAGTGCTCCCCCTGCAAACTGCTAGAGCAATTTACCACATAATTGATCACATCAAACAACTTCACAAATGATATCCAAATATCAAGATCATTCATATGTAATCCCTCAACATCCTCAGAGCACCTAAAAATGTATCTAAAAGCAAAATGAGTATGAAAAACGACGAAAAATTAAAATCGTGCAATAACCGTGCGAATGGTTTTTAAGCCCATAATTGCTCAGAAACAAAGTCTGATGTTTTTAAGCTCCAAAATCCTTTCTAACTTACACGTAACGCTATGAAAAATTAAAACCGACGCAAGTTTTTTACTTTGTTTCTTTGTTTGAGAAAAGTTTAAAAACGTTGGATTCAAGATATTCAAATTCATTTCCATTTAAAAACCCGCCAAAACAATGCTTTTCATATTTTAAAAGCTTGACTCCAGCGAAAATCGTTTTCAGAGCAAAACATAAAATTTCCATTTCAAAAGGATTAGGCTTCGAGTGCTCCCCCTGCAAACTGCTAGAGCAATTTACCACATAATTGATCACATCAAACAACTTCACAAATGATATCCAAATATCAAGATCATTCATATGTAATCCCTCAACATCCTCAGAGCACCTAAAAATGTATCTAAAAGCAAAATGAGTATGAAAAACGACGAAAAATTAAAATCGTGCAATAACCGTGCGAATGGTTTTTACGCCCATAATTGCTCAGAAACAAAGTCTGATGTTTTTAAGCTCCAAAATCCTTTCTAACTTACACGTAACGCTATGAAAAATTAAAACCGACGCAAGTTTTTTACTTTGTTTCTTTGTTTGAGAAAAGTTTAAAAACGTTGGATTCAAGATATTCAAATTCATTTCCATTTAAAAACCCGCCAAAACAATGCTTTTCATATTTTAAAAGCTTGACTCCAGCGAAAATCGTTTTCAGAGCAAAACATAAAATTTCCATTTCAAAAGGATTAGGCTTCGAGTGCTCCCCCTGCAAACTGCTAGAGCAATTTACCACATAATTGATCACATCAAACAACTTCACAAATGATATCCAAATATCAAGATCATTCATATGTAATCCCTCAACATCCTCAGAGCACCTAAAAATGTATCTAAAAGCAAAATGAGTATGAAAAACGACGAAAAATTAAAATCGTGCAATAACCGTGCGAATGGTTTTTACGCCCATAATTGCTCAGAAACAAAGTCTGATGTTTTTAAGCTCCAAAATCCTTTCTAACTTACACGTAACGCTATGAAAAATTAAAACCGACGCAAGTTTTTTACTTTGTTTCTTTGTTTGAGAAAAGTTTAAAAACGTTGGATTCAAGATATTCAAATTCATTTCCATTTAAAAACCCGCCAAAACAATGCTTTTCATATTTTAAAAGCTTGACTCCAGCGAAAATCGTTTTCAGAGCAAAACATAAAATTTCCATTTCAAAAGGATTAGGCTTCGAGTGCTCCCCCTGCAAACTGCTAGAGCAATTTACCACATAATTGATCACATCAAACAACTTCACAAATGATATCCAAATATCAAGATCATTCATATGTAATCCCTCAACATCCTCAGAGCACCTAAAAATGTATCTAAAAGCAAAATGAGTATGAAAAACGACGAAAAATTAAAATCGTGCAATAACCGTGCGAATGGTTTTTACGCCCATAATTGCTCAGAAACAAAGTCTGATGTTTTTAAGCTCCAAAATCCTTTCTAACTTACACGTAACGCTATGAAAAATTAAAACCGACGCAAGTTTTTTACTTTGTTTCTTTGTTTGAGAAAAGTTTAAAAACGTTGGATTCAAGATATTCAAATTCATTTCCATTTAAAAACCCGCCAAAACAATGCTTTTCATATTTTAAAAGCTTGACTCCAGCGAAAATCGTTTTCAGAGCAAAACATAAAATTTCCATTTCAAAAGGATTAGGCTTCGAGTGCTCCCCCTGCAAACTGCTAGAGCAATTTACCACATAATTGATCACATCAAACAACTTCACAAATGATATCCAAATATCAAGATCATTCATATGTAATCCCTCAACATCCTCAGAGCACCTAAAAATGTATCTAAAAGCAAAATGAGTATGAAAAACGACGAAAAATTAAAATCGTGCAATAACCGTGCGAATGGTTTTTACGCCCATAATTGCTCAGAAACAAAGTCTGATGTTTTTAAGCTCCAAAATCCTTTCTAACTTACACGTAACGCTATGAAAAATTAAAACCGACGCAAGTTTTTTACTTTGTTTCTTTGTTTGAGAAAAGTTTAAAAACGTTGGATTCAAGATATTCAAATTCATTTCCATTTAAAAACCCGCCAAAACAATGCTTTTCATATTTTAAAAGCTTGACTCCAGCGAAAATCGTTTTCAGAGCAAAACATAAAATTTCCATTTCAAAAGGATTAGGCTTCGAGTGCTCCCCCTGCAAACTGCTAGAGCAATTTACCACATGATTGATCACATCAAACAACTTCACAAATGATATCCAAATATCAAGATCATTCATATGTAATCCCTCAACATCCTCAGAGCACCTAAAAATGTATCTAAAAGCAAAATGAGTATGAAAAACGACGAAAAATTAAAATCGTGCAATAACCGTGCGAATGGTTTTTACGCCCATAATTGCTCAGAAACAAAGTCTGATGTTTTTAAGCTCCAAAATCCTTTCTAACTTACACGTAACGCTATGAAAAATTAAAACCGACGCAAGTTTTTTACTTTGTTTCTTTGTTTGAGAAAAGTTTAAAAACGTTGGATTCAAGATATTCAAATTCATTTCCATTTAAAAACCCGCCAAAACAATGCTTTTCATATTTTAAAAGCTTGACTCCAGCGAAAATCGTTTTCAGAGCAAAACATAAAATTTCCATTTCAAAAGGATTAGGCTTCGAGTGCTCCCCCTGCAAACTGCTAGAGCAATTTACCACATGATTGATCACATCAAACAACTTCACAAATGATATCCAAATATCAAGATCATTCATATGTAATCCCTCAACATCCTCAGAGCACCTAAAAATGTATCTAAAAGCAAAATGAGTATGAAAAACGACGAAAAATTAAAATCGTGCAATAACCGTGCGAATGGTTTTTACGCCCATAATTGCTCAGAAACAAAGTCTGATGTTTTTAAGCTCCAAAATCCTTTCTAACTTACACGTAACGCTATGAAAAATTAAAACCGACGCAAGTTTTTTACTTTGTTTCTTTGTTTGAGAAAAGTTTAAAAACGTTGGATTCAAGATATTCAAATTCATTTCCATTTAAAAACCCGCCAAAACAATGCTTTTCATATTTTAAAAGCTTGACTCCAGCGAAAATCGTTTTCAGAGCAAAACATAAAATTTCCATTTCAAAAGGATTAGGCTTCGAGTGCTCCCCCTGCAAACTGCTAGAGCAATTTACCACATGATTGATCACATCAAACAACTTCACAAATGATATCCAAATATCAAGATCATTCATATGTAATCCCTCAACATCCTCAGAGCACCTAAAAATGTATCTAAAAGCAAAATGAGTATGAAAAACGACGAAAAATTAAAATCGTGCAATAACCGTGCGAATGGTTTTTACGCCCATAATTGCTCAGAAACAAAGTCTGATGTTTTTAAGCTCCAAAATCCTTTCTAACTTACACGTAACGCTATGAAAAATTAAAACCGACGCAAGTTTTTTACTTTGTTTCTTTGTTTGAGAAAAGTTTAAAAACGTTGGATTCAAGATATTCAAATTCATTTCCATTTAAAAACCCGCCAAAACAATGCTTTTCATATTTTAAAAGCTTGACTCCAGCGAAAATCGTTTTCAGAGCAAAACATAAAATTTCCATTTCAAAAGGATTAGGCTTCGAGTGCTCCCCCTGCAAACTGCTAGAGCAATTTACCACATGATTGATCACATCAAACAACTTCACAAATGATATCCAAATATCAAGATCATTCATATGTAATCCCTCAACATCCTCAGAGCACCTAAAAATGTATCTAAAAGCAAAATGAGTATGAAAAACGACGAAAAATTAAAATCGTGCAATAACCGTGCGAATGGTTTTTACGCCCATAATTGCTCAGAAACAAAGTCTGATGTTTTTAAGCTCCAAAATCCTTTCTAACTTACACGTAACGCTATGAAAAATTAAAACCGACGCAAGTTTTTTACTTTGTTTCTTTGTTTGAGAAAAGTTTAAAAACGTTGGATTCAAGATATTCAAATTCATTTCCATTTAAAAACCCGCCAAAACAATGCTTTTCATATTTTAAAAGCTTGACTCCAGCGAAAATCGTTTTCAGAGCAAAACATAAAATTTCCATTTCAAAAGGATTAGGCTTCGAGTGCTCCCCCTGCAAACTGCTAGAGCAATTTACCACATAATTGATCACATCAAACAACTTCACAAATGATATCCAAATATCAAGATCATTCATATGTAATCCCTCAACATCCTCAGAGCACCTAAAAATGTATCTAAAAGCAAAATGAGTATGAAAAACGACGAAAAATTAAAATCGTGCAATAACCGTGCGAATGGTTTTTACGCCCATAATTGCTCAGAAACAAAGTCTGATGTTTTTAAGCTCCAAAATCCTTTCTAACTTACACGTAACGCTATGAAAAATTAAAACCGACGCAAGTTTTTTACTTTGTTTCTTTGTTTGAGAAAAGTTTAAAAACGTTGGATTCAAGATATTCAAATTCATTTCCATTTAAAAACCCGCCAAAACAATGCTTTTCATATTTTAAAAGCTTGACTCCAGCGAAAATCGTTTTCAGAGCAAAACATAAAATTTCCATTTCAAAAGGATTAGGCTTCGAGTGCTCCCCCTGCAAACTGCTAGAGCAATTTACCACATAATTGATCACATCAAACAACTTCACAAATGATATCCAAATATCAAGATCATTCATATGTAATCCCTCAACATCCTCAGAGCACCTAAAAATGTATCTAAAAGCAAAATGAGTATGAAAAACGACGAAAAATTAAAATCGTGCAATAACCGTGCGAATGGTTTTTACGCCCATAATTGCTCAGAAACAAAGTCTGATGTTTTTAAGCTCCAAAATCCTTTCTAACTTACACGTAACGCTATGAAAAATTAAAACCGACGCAAGTTTTTTACTTTGTTTCTTTGTTTGAGAAAAGTTTAAAAACGTTGGATTCAAGATATTCAAATTCATTTCCATTTAAAAACCCGCCAAAACAATGCTTTTCATATTTTAAAAGCTTGACTCCAGCGAAAATCGTTTTCAGAGCAAAACATAAAATTTCCATTTCAAAAGGATTAGGCTTCGAGTGCTCCCCCTGCAAACTGCTAGAGCAATTTACCACATAATTGATCACATCAAACAACTTCACAAATGATATCCAAATATCAAGATCATTCATATGTAATCCCTCAACATCCTCAGAGCACCTAAAAATGTATCTAAAAGCAAAATGAGTATGAAAAACGACGAAAAATTAAAATCGTGCAATAACCGTGCGAATGGTTTTTACGCCCATAATTGCTCAGAAACAAAGTCTGATGTTTTTAAGCTCCAAAATCCTTTCTAACTTACACGTAACGCTATGAAAAATTAAAACCGACGCAAGTTTTTTACTTTGTTTCTTTGTTTGAGAAAAGTTTAAAAACGTTGGATTCAAGATATTCAAATTCATTTCCATTTAAAAACCCGCCAAAATAATGCTTTTCATATTTTAAAAGCTTGACTCCAGCGAAAATCGTTTTCAGAGCAAAACATAAAATTTCCATTTCAAAAGGATTAGGCTTCGAGTGCTCCCCCTGCAAACTGCTAGAGCAATTTACCACATGATTGATCACATCAAACAACTTCACAAATGATATCCAAATATCAAGATCATTCATATGTAATCCCTCAACATCCTCAGAGCACCTAAAAATGTATCTAAAAGCAAAATGAGTATGAAAAACGACGAAAAATTAAAATCGTGCAATAACCGTGCGAATGGTTTTTACGCCCATAATTGCTCAGAAACAAAGTCTGATGTTTTTAAGCTCCAAAATCCTTTCTAACTTACACGTAACGCTATGAAAAATTAAAACCGACGCAAGTTTTTTACTTTGTTTCTTTGTTTGAGAAAAGTTTAAAAACGTTGGATTCAAGATATTCAAATTCATTTCCATTTAAAAACCCGCCAAAACAATGCTTTTCATATTTTAAAAGCTTGACTCCAGCGAAAATCGTTTTCAGAGCAAAACATAAAATTTCCATTTCAAAAGGATTAGGCTTCGAGTGCTCCCCCTGCAAACTGCTAGAGCAATTTACCACATAATTGATCACATCAAACAACTTCACAAATGATATCCAAATATCAAGATCATTCATATGTAATCCCTCAACATCCTCAGAGCACCTAAAAATGTATCTAAAAGCAAAATGAGTATGAAAAACGACGAAAAATTAAAATCGTGCAATAACCGTGCGAATGGTTTTTACGCCCATAATTGCTCAGAAACAAAGTCTGATGTTTTTAAGCTCCAAAATCCTTTCTAACTTACACGTAACGCTATGAAAAATTAAAACCGACGCAAGTTTTTTACTTTGTTTCTTTGTTTGAGAAAAGTTTAAAAACGTTGGATTCAAGATATTCAAATTCATTTCCATTTAAAAACCCGCCAAAACAATGCTTTTCATATTTTAAAAGCTTGACTCCAGCGAAAATCGTTTTCAGAGCAAAACATAAAATTTCCATTTCAAAAGGATTAGGCTTCGAGTGCTCCCCCTGCAAACTGCTAGAGCAATTTACCACATGATTGATCACATCAAACAACTTCACAAATGATATCCAAATATCAAGATCATTCATATGTAATCCCTCAACATCCTCAGAGCACCTAAAAATGTATCTAAAAGCAAAATGAGTATGAAAAACGACGAAAAATTAAAATCGTGCAATAACCGTGCGAATGGTTTTTACGCCCATAATTGCTCAGAAACAAAGTCTGATGTTTTTAAGCTCCAAAATCCTTTCTAACTTACACGTAACGCTATGAAAAATTAAAACCGACGCAAGTTTTTTACTTTGTTTCTTTGTTTGAGAAAAGTTTAAAAACGTTGGATTCAAGATATTCAAATTCATTTCCATTTAAAAACCCGCCAAAACAATGCTTTTCATATTTTAAAAGCTTGACTCCAGCGAAAATCGTTTTCAGAGCAAAACATAAAATTTCCATTTCAAAAGGATTAGGCTTCGAGTGCTCCCCCTGCAAACTGCTAGAGCAATTTACCACATAATTGATCACATCAAACAACTTCACAAATGATATCCAAATATCAAGATCATTCATATGTAATCCCTCAACATCCTCAGAGCACCTAAAAATGTATCTAAAAGCAAAATGAGTATGAAAAACGACGAAAAATTAAAATCGTGCAATAACCGTGCGAATGGTTTTTACGCCCATAATTGCTCAGAAACAAAGTCTGATGTTTTTAAGCTCCAAAATCCTTTCTAACTTACACGTAACGCTATGAAAAATTAAAACCGACGCAAGTTTTTTACTTTGTTTCTTTGTTTGAGAAAAGTTTAAAAACGTTGGATTCAAGATATTCAAATTCATTTCCATTTAAAAACCCGCCAAAACAATGCTTTTCATATTTTAAAAGCTTGACTCCAGCGAAAATCGTTTTCAGAGCAAAACATAAAATTTCCATTTCAAAAGGATTAGGCTTCGAGTGCTCCCCCTGCAAACTGCTAGAGCAATTTACCACATAATTGATCACATCAAACAACTTCACAAATGATATCCAAATATCAAGATCATTCATATGTAATCCCTCAACATCCTCAGAGCACCTAAAAATGTATCTAAAAGCAAAATGAGTATGAAAAACGACGAAAAATTAAAATCGTGCAATAACCGTGCAAATGGTTTTTACGCCCATAATTGCTCAGAAACAAAGTCTGATGTTTTTAAGCTCCAAAATCCTTTCTAACTTACACGTAACGCTATGAAAAATTAAAACCGACGCAAGTTTTTTACTTTGTTTCTTTGTTTGAGAAAAGTTTAAAAACGTTGGATTCAAGATATTCAAATTCATTTCCATTTAAAAACCCGCCAAAACAATGCTTTTCATATTTTAAAAGCTTGACTCCAGCGAAAATCGTTTTCAGAGCAAAACATAAAATTTCCATTTCAAAAGGATTAGGCTTCGAGTGCTCCCCCTGCAAACTGCTAGAGCAATTTACCACATGATTGATCACATCAAACAACTTCACAAATGATATCCAAATATCAAGATCATTCATATGTAATCCCTCAACATCCTCAGAGCACCTAAAAATGTATCTAAAAGCAAAATGAGTATGAAAAACGACGAAAAATTAAAATCGTGCAATAACCGTGCGAATGGTTTTTACGCCCATAATTGCTCAGAAACAAAGTCTGATGTTTTTAAGCTCCAAAATCCTTTCTAACTTACACGTAACGCTATGAAAAATTAAAACCGACGCAAGTTTTTTACTTTGTTTCTTTGTTTGAGAAAAGTTTAAAAACGTTGGATTCAAGATATTCAAATTCATTTCCATTTAAAAACCCGCCAAAACAATGCTTTTCATATTTTAAAAGCTTGACTCCAGCGAAAATCGTTTTCAGAGCAAAACATAAAATTTCCATTTCAAAAGGATTAGGCTTCGAGTGCTCCCCCTGCAAACTGCTAGAGCAATTTACCACATGATTGATCACATCAAACAACTTCACAAATGATATCCAAATATCAAGATCATTCATATGTAATCCCTCAACATCCTCAGAGCACCTAAAAATGTATCTAAAAGCAAAATGAGTATGAAAAACGACGAAAAATTAAAATCGTGCAATAACCGTGCGAATGGTTTTTACGCCCATAATTGCTCAGAAACAAAGTCTGATGTTTTTAAGCTCCAAAATCCTTTCTAACTTACACGTAACGCTATGAAAAATTAAAACCGACGCAAGTTTTTTACTTTGTTTCTTTGTTTGAGAAAAGTTTAAAAACGTTGGATTCAAGATATTCAAATTCATTTCCATTTAAAAACCCGCCAAAACAATGCTTTTCATATTTTAAAAGCTTGACTCCAGCGAAAATCGTTTTCAGAGCAAAACATAAAATTTCCATTTCAAAAGGATTAGGCTTCGAGTGCTCCCCCTGCAAACTGCTAGAGCAATTTACCACATAATTGATCACATCAAACAACTTCACAAATGATATCCAAATATCAAGATCATTCATATGTAATCCCTCAACATCCTCAGAGCACCTAAAAATGTATCTAAAAGCAAAATGAGTATGAAAAACGACGAAAAATTAAAATCGTGCAATAACCGTGCGAATGGTTTTTACGCCCATAATTGCTCAGAAACAAAGTCTGATGTTTTTAAGCTCCAAAATCCTTTCTAACTTACACGTAACGCTATGAAAAATTAAAACCGACGCAAGTTTTTTACTTTGTTTCTTTGTTTGAGAAAAGTTTAAAAACGTTGGATTCAAGATATTCAAATTCATTTCCATTTAAAAACCCGCCAAAACAATGCTTTTCATATTTTAAAAGCTTGACTCCAGCGAAAATCGTTTTCAGAGCAAAACATAAAATTTCCATTTCAAAAGGATTAGGCTTCGAGTGCTCCCCCTGCAAACTGCTAGAGCAATTTACCACATGATTGATCACATCAAACAACTTCACAAATGATATCCAAATATCAAGATCATTCATATGTAATCCCTCAACATCCTCAGAGCACCTAAAAATGTATCTAAAAGCAAAATGAGTATGAAAAACGACGAAAAATTAAAATCGTGCAATAACCGTGCGAATGGTTTTTACGCCCATAATTGCTCAGAAACAAAGTCTGATGTTTTTAAGCTCCAAAATCCTTTCTAACTTACACGTAACGCTATGAAAAATTAAAACCGACGCAAGTTTTTTACTTTGTTTCTTTGTTTGAGAAAAGTTTAAAAACGTTGGATTCAAGATATTCAAATTCATTTCCATTTAAAAACCCGCCAAAACAATGCTTTTCATATTTTAAAAGCTTGACTCCAGCGAAAATCGTTTTCAGAGCAAAACATAAAATTTCCATTTCAAAAGGATTAGGCTTCGAGTGCTCCCCCTGCAAACTGCTAGAGCAATTTACCACATGATTGATCACATCAAACAACTTCACAAATGATATCCAAATATCAAGATCATTCATATGTAATCCCTCAACATCCTCAGAGCACCTAAAAATGTATCTAAAAGCAAAATGAGTATGAAAAACGACGAAAAATTAAAATCGTGCAATAACCGTGCGAATGGTTTTTACGCCCATAATTGCTCAGAAACAAAGTCTGATGTTTTTAAGCTCCAAAATCCTTTCTAACTTACACGTAACGCTATGAAAAATTAAAACCGACGCAAGTTTTTTACTTTGTTTCTTTGTTTGAGAAAAGTTTAAAAACGTTGGATTCAAGATATTCAAATTCATTTCCATTTAAAAACCCGCCAAAACAATGCTTTTCATATTTTAAAAGCTTGACTCCAGCGAAAATCGTTTTCAGAGCAAAACATAAAATTTCCATTTCAAAAGGATTAGGCTTCGAGTGCTCCCCCTGCAAACTGCTAGAGCAATTTACCACATGATTGATCACATCAAACAACTTCACAAATGATATCCAAATATCAAGATCATTCATATGTAATCCCTCAACATCCTCAGAGCACCTAAAAATGTATCTAAAAGCAAAATGAGTATGAAAAACGACGAAAAATTAAAATCGTGCAATAACCGTGCGAATGGTTTTTACGCCCATAATTGCTCAGAAACAAAGTCTGATGTTTTTAAGCTCCAAAATCCTTTCTAACTTACACGTAACGCTATGAAAAATTAAAACCGACGCAAGTTTTTTACTTTGTTTCTTTGTTTGAGAAAAGTTTAAAAACGTTGGATTCAAGATATTCAAATTCATTTCCATTTAAAAACCCGCCAAAACAATGCTTTTCATATTTTAAAAGCTTGACTCCAGCGAAAATCGTTTTCAGAGCAAAACATAAAATTTCCATTTCAAAAGGATTAGGCTTCGAGTGCTCCCCCTGCAAACTGCTAGAGCAATTTACCACATGATTGATCACATCAAACAACTTCACAAATGATATCCAAATATCAAGATCATTCATATGTAATCCCTCAACATCCTCAGAGCACCTAAAAATGTATCTAAAAGCAAAATGAGTATGAAAAACGACGAAAAATTAAAATCGTGCAATAACCGTGCGAATGGTTTTTACGCCCATAATTGCTCAGAAACAAAGTCTGATGTTTTTAAGCTCCAAAATCCTTTCTAACTTACACGTAACGCTATGAAAAATTAAAACCGACGCAAGTTTTTTACTTTGTTTCTTTGTTTGAGAAAAGTTTAAAAACGTTGGATTCAAGATATTCAAATTCATTTCCATTTAAAAACCCGCCAAAACAATGCTTTTCATATTTTAAAAGCTTGACTCCAGCGAAAATCGTTTTCAGAGCAAAACATAAAATTTCCATTTCAAAAGGATTAGGCTTCGAGTGCTCCCCCTGCAAACTGCTAGAGCAATTTACCACATGATTGATCACATCAAACAACTTCACAAATGATATCCAAATATCAAGATCATTCATATGTAATCCCTCAACATCCTCAGAGCACCTAAAAATGTATCTAAAAGCAAAATGAGTATGAAAAACGACGAAAAATTAAAATCGTGCAATAACCGTGCGAATGGTTTTTACGCCCATAATTGCTCAGAAACAAAGTCTGATGTTTTTAAGCTCCAAAATCCTTTCTAACTTACACGTAACGCTATGAAAAATTAAAACCGACGCAAGTTTTTTACTTTGTTTCTTTGTTTGAGAAAAGTTTAAAAACGTTGGATTCAAGATATTCAAATTCATTTCCATTTAAAAACCCGCCAAAACAATGCTTTTCATATTTTAAAAGCTTGACTCCAGCGAAAATCGTTTTCAGAGCAAAACATAAAATTTCCATTTCAAAAGGATTAGGCTTCGAGTGCTCCCCCTGCAAACTGCTAGAGCAATTTACCACATGATTGATCACATCAAACAACTTCACAAATGATATCCAAATATCAAGATCATTCATATGTAATCCCTCAACATCCTCAGAGCACCTAAAAATGTATCTAAAAGCAAAATGAGTATGAAAAACGACGAAAAATTAAAATCGTGCAATAACCGTGCGAATGGTTTTTACGCCCATAATTGCTCAGAAACAAAGTCTGATGTTTTTAAGCTCCAAAATCCTTTCTAACTTACACGTAACGCTATGAAAAATTAAAACCGACGCAAGTTTTTTACTTTGTTTCTTTGTTTGAGAAAAGTTTAAAAACGTTGGATTCAAGATATTCAAATTCATTTCCATTTAAAAACCCGCCAAAACAATGCTTTTCATATTTTAAAAGCTTGACTCCAGCGAAAATCGTTTTCAGAGCAAAACATAAAATTTCCATTTCAAAAGGATTAGGCTTCGAGTGCTCCCCCTGCAAACTGCTAGAGCAATTTACCACATGATTGATCACATCAAACAACTTCACAAATGATATCCAAATATCAAGATCATTCATATGTAATCCCTCAACATCCTCAGAGCACCTAAAAATGTATCTAAAAGCAAAATGAGTATGAAAAACGACGAAAAATTAAAATCGTGCAATAACCGTGCGAATGGTTTTTACGCCCATAATTGCTCAGAAACAAAGTCTGATGTTTTTAAGCTCCAAAATCCTTTCTAACTTACACGTAACGCTATGAAAAATTAAAACCGACGCAAGTTTTTTACTTTGTTTCTTTGTTTGAGAAAAGTTTAAAAACGTTGGATTCAAGATATTCAAATTCATTTCCATTTAAAAACCCGCCAAAACAATGCTTTTCATATTTTAAAAGCTTGACTCCAGCGAAAATCGTTTTCAGAGCAAAACATAAAATTTCCATTTCAAAAGGATTAGGCTTCGAGTGCTCCCCCTGCAAACTGCTAGAGCAATTTACCACATGATTGATCACATCAAACAACTTCACAAATGATATCCAAATATCAAGATCATTCATATGTAATCCCTCAACATCCTCAGAGCACCTAAAAATGTATCTAAAAGCAAAATGAGTATGAAAAACGACGAAAAATTAAAATCGTGCAATAACCGTGCGAATGGTTTTTACGCCCATAATTGCTCAGAAACAAAGTCTGATGTTTTTAAGCTCCAAAATCCTTTCTAACTTACACGTAACGCTATGAAAAATTAAAACCGACGCAAGTTTTTTACTTTGTTTCTTTGTTTGAGAAAAGTTTAAAAACGTTGGATTCAAGATATTCAAATTCATTTCCATTTAAAAACCCGCCAAAACAATGCTTTTCATATTTTAAAAGCTTGACTCCAGCGAAAATCGTTTTCAGAGCAAAACATAAAATTTCCATTTCAAAAGGATTAGGCTTCGAGTGCTCCCCCTGCAAACTGCTAGAGCAATTTACCACATGATTGATCACATCAAACAACTTCACAAATGATATCCAAATATCAAGATCATTCATATGTAATCCCTCAACATCCTCAGAGCACCTAAAAATGTATCTAAAAGCAAAATGAGTATGAAAAACGACGAAAAATTAAAATCGTGCAATAACCGTGCGAATGGTTTTTACGCCCATAATTGCTCAGAAACAAAGTCTGATGTTTTTAAGCTCCAAAATCCTTTCTAACTTACACGTAACGCTATGAAAAATTAAAACCGACGCAAGTTTTTTACTTTGTTTCTTTGTTTGAGAAAAGTTTAAAAACGTTGGATTCAAGATATTCAAATTCATTTCCATTTAAAAACCCGCCAAAACAATGCTTTTCATATTTTAAAAGCTTGACTCCAGCGAAAATCGTTTTCAGAGCAAAACATAAAATTTCCATTTCAAAAGGATTAGGCTTCGAGTGCTCCCCCTGCAAACTGCTAGAGCAATTTACCACATGATTGATCACATCAAACAACTTCACAAATGATATCCAAATATCAAGATCATTCATATGTAATCCCTCAACATCCTCAGAGCACCTAAAAATGTATCTAAAAGCAAAATGAGTATGAAAAACGACGAAAAATTAAAATCGTGCAATAACCGTGCGAATGGTTTTTACGCCCATAATTGCTCAGAAACAAAGTCTGATGTTTTTAAGCTCCAAAATCCTTTCTAACTTACACGTAACGCTATGAAAAATTAAAACCGACGCAAGTTTTTTACTTTGTTTCTTTGTTTGAGAAAAGTTTAAAAACGTTGGATTCAAGATATTCAAATTCATTTCCATTTAAAAACCCGCCAAAACAATGCTTTTCATATTTTAAAAGCTTGACTCCAGCGAAAATCGTTTTCAGAGCAAAACATAAAATTTCCATTTCAAAAGGATTAGGCTTCGAGTGCTCCCCCTGCAAACTGCTAGAGCAATTTACCACATAATTGATCACATCAAACAACTTCACAAATGATATCCAAATATCAAGATCATTCATATGTAATCCCTCAACATCCTCAGAGCACCTAAAAATGTATCTAAAAGCAAAATGAGTATGAAAAACGACGAAAAATTAAAATCGTGCAATAACCGTGCGAATGGTTTTTACGCCCATAATTGCTCAGAAACAAAGTCTGATGTTTTTAAGCTCCAAAATCCTTTCTAACTTACACGTAACGCTATGAAAAATTAAAACCGACGCAAGTTTTTTACTTTGTTTCTTTGTTTGAGAAAAGTTTAAAAACGTTGGATTCAAGATATTCAAATTCATTTCCATTTAAAAACCCGCCAAAACAATGCTTTTCATATTTTAAAAGCTTGACTCCAGCGAAAATCGTTTTCAGAGCAAAACATAAAATTTCCATTTCAAAAGGATTAGGCTTCGAGTGCTCCCCCTGCAAACTGCTAGAGCAATTTACCACATAATTGATCACATCAAACAACTTCACAAATGATATCCAAATATCAAGATCATTCATATGTAATCCCTCAACATCCTCAGAGCACCTAAAAATGTATCTAAAAGCAAAATGAGTATGAAAAACGACGAAAAATTAAAATCGTGCAATAACCGTGCGAATGGTTTTTACGCCCATAATTGCTCAGAAACAAAGTCTGATGTTTTTAAGCTCCAAAATCCTTTCTAACTTACACGTAACGCTATGAAAAATTAAAACCGACGCAAGTTTTTTACTTTGTTTCTTTGTTTGAGAAAAGTTTAAAAACGTTGGATTCAAGATATTCAAATTCATTTCCATTTAAAAACCCGCCAAAACAATGCTTTTCATATTTTAAAAGCTTGACTCCAGCGAAAATCGTTTTCAGAGCAAAACATAAAATTTCCATTTCAAAAGGATTAGGCTTCGAGTGCTCCCCCTGCAAACTGCTAGAGCAATTTACCACATGATTGATCACATCAAACAACTTCACAAATGATATCCAAATATCAAGATCATTCATATGTAATCCCTCAACATCCTCAGAGCACCTAAAAATGTATCTAAAAGCAAAATGAGTATGAAAAACGACGAAAAATTAAAATCGTGCAATAACCGTGCGAATGGTTTTTACGCCCATAATTGCTCAGAAACAAAGTCTGATGTTTTTAAGCTCCAAAATCCTTTCTAACTTACACGTAACGCTATGAAAAATTAAAACCGACGCAAGTTTTTTACTTTGTTTCTTTGTTTGAGAAAAGTTTAAAAACGTTGGATTCAAGATATTCAAATTCATTTCCATTTAAAAACCCGCCAAAACAATGCTTTTCATATTTTAAAAGCTTGACTCCAGCGAAAATCGTTTTCAGAGCAAAACATAAAATTTCCATTTCAAAAGGATTAGGCTTCGAGTGCTCCCCCTGCAAACTGCTAGAGCAATTTACCACATAATTGATCACATCAAACAACTTCACAAATGATATCCAAATATCAAGATCATTCATATGTAATCCCTCAACATCCTCAGAGCACCTAAAAATGTATCTAAAAGCAAAATGAGTATGAAAAACGACGAAAAATTAAAATCGTGCAATAACCGTGCGAATGGTTTTTACGCCCATAATTGCTCAGAAACAAAGTCTGATGTTTTTAAGCTCCAAAATCCTTTCTAACTTACACGTAACGCTATGAAAAATTAAAACCGACGCAAGTTTTTTACTTTGTTTCTTTGTTTGAGAAAAGTTTAAAAACGTTGGATTCAAGATATTCAAATTCATTTCCATTTAAAAACCCGCCAAAACAATGCTTTTCATATTTTAAAAGCTTGACTCCAGCGAAAATCGTTTTCAGAGCAAAACATAAAATTTCCATTTCAAAAGGATTAGGCTTCGAGTGCTCCCCCTGCAAACTGCTAGAGCAATTTACCACATAATTGATCACATCAAACAACTTCACAAATGATATCCAAATATCAAGATCATTCATATGTAATCCCTCAACATCCTCAGAGCACCTAAAAATGTATCTAAAAGCAAAATGAGTATGAAAAACGACGAAAAATTAAAATCGTGCAATAACCGTGCGAATGGTTTTTACGCCCATAATTGCTCAGAAACAAAGTCTGATGTTTTTAAGCTCCAAAATCCTTTCTAACTTACACGTAACGCTATGAAAAATTAAAACCGACGCAAGTTTTTTACTTTGTTTCTTTGTTTGAGAAAAGTTTAAAAACGTTGGATTCAAGATATTCAAATTCATTTCCATTTAAAAACCCGCCAAAACAATGCTTTTCATATTTTAAAAGCTTGACTCCAGCGAAAATCGTTTTCAGAGCAAAACATAAAATTTCCATTTCAAAAGGATTAGGCTTCGAGTGCTCCCCCTGCAAACTGCTAGAGCAATTTACCACATAATTGATCACATCAAACAACTTCACAAATGATATCCAAATATCAAGATCATTCATATGTAATCCCTCAACATCCTCAGAGCACCTAAAAATGTATCTAAAAGCAAAATGAGTATGAAAAACGACGAAAAATTAAAATCGTGCAATAACCGTGCGAATGGTTTTTACGCCCATAATTGCTCAGAAACAAAGTCTGATGTTTTTAAGCTCCAAAATCCTTTCTAACTTACACGTAACGCTATGAAAAATTAAAACCGACGCAAGTTTTTTACTTTGTTTCTTTGTTTGAGAAAAGTTTAAAAACGTTGGATTCAAGATATTCAAATTCATTTCCATTTAAAAACCCGCCAAAACAATGCTTTCCATATTTTAAAAGCTTGACTCCAGCGAAAATCGTTCTCAGAGCAAAACATAAAATTTCCATTTCAAAAGGATTAGGCTTCGAGTGCTCCCCCTGCAAACTGCTAGAGCAATTTACCACATAATTGATCACATCAAACAACTTCACAAATGATATCCAAATATCAAGATCATTCATATGTAATCCCTCAACATCCTCAGAGCACCTAAAAATGTATCTAAAAGCAAAATGAGTATGAAAAACGACGAAAAATTAAAATCGTGCAATAACCGTGCGAATGGTTTTTACGCCCATAATTGCTCAGAAACAAAGTCTGATGTTTTTAAGCTCCAAAATCCTTTCTAACTTACACGTAACGCTATGAAAAATTAAAACCGACGCAAGTTTTTTACTTTGTTTCTTTGTTTGAGAAAAGTTTAAAAACGTTGGATTCAAGATATTCAAATTCATTTCCATTTAAAAACCCGCCAAAACAATGCTTTCCATATTTTAAAAGCTTGACTCCAGCGAAAATCGTTCTCAGAGCAAAACATAAAATTTCCATTTCAAAAGGATTAGGCTTCGAGTGCTCCCCCTGCAAACTGCTAGAGCAATTTACCACATAATTGATCACATCAAACAACTTCACAAATGATATCCAAATATCAAGATCATTCATATGTAATCCCTCAACATCCTCAGAGCACCTAAAAATGTATCTAAAAGCAAAATGAGTATGAAAAACGACGAAAAATTAAAATCGTGCAATAACCGGGCGAATGGTTTTTACGCCCATAATTGCTCAGAAACAAAGTCTGATGTTTTTAAGCTCCAAAATCCTTTCTAACTTACACGTAACGCTATGAAAAATTAAAACCGACGCAAGTTTTTTACTTTGTTTCTTTGTTTGAGAAAAGTTTAAAAACGTTGGATTCAAGATATTCAAATTCATTTCCATTTAAAAACCCGCCAAAACAATGCTTTCCATATTTTAAAAGCTTGACTCCAGCGAAAATCGTTCTCAGAGCAAAACATAAAATTTCCATTTCAAAAGGATTAGGCTTCGAGTGCTCCCCCTGCAAACTGCTAGAGCAATTTACCACATAATTGATCACATCAAACAACTTCACAAATGATATCCAAATATCAAGATCATTCATATGTAATCCCTCAACATCCTCAGAGCACCTAAAAATGTATCTAAAAGCAAAATGAGTATGAAAAACGACGAAAAATTAAAATCGTGCAATAACCGTGCGAATGGTTTTTACGCCCATAATTGCTCAGAAACAAAGTCTGATGTTTTTAAGCTCCAAAATCCTTTCTAACTTACACGTAACGCTATGAAAAATTAAAACCGACGCAAGTTTTTTACTTTGTTTCTTTGTTTGAGAAAAGTTTAAAAACGTTGGATTCAAGATATTCAAATTCATTTCCATTTAAAAACCCGCCAAAACAATGCTTTCCATATTTTAAAAGCTTGACTCCAGCGAAAATCGTTCTCAGAGCAAAACATAAAATTTCCATTTCAAAAGGATTACGCTTCGAGTGCTCCCCCTGCAAACTGCTAGAGCAATTTACCACATAATTGATCACATCAAACAACTTCACAAATGATATCCAAATATCAAGATCATTCATATGTAATCCCTCAACATCCTCAGAGCACCTAAAAATGTATCTAAAAGCAAAATGAGTATGAAAAACGACGAAAAATTAAAATCGTGCAATAACCGTGCGAATGGTTTTTACGCCCATAATTGCTCAGAAACAAAGTCTGATGTTTTTAAGCTCCAAAATCCTTTCTAACTTACACGTAACGCTATGAAAAATTAAAACCGACGCAAGTTTTTTACTTTGTTTCTTTGTTTGAGAAAAGTTTAAAAACGTTGGATTCAAGATATTCAAATTCATTTCCATTTAAAAACCCGCCAAAACAATGCTTTTCATATTTTAAAAGCTTGACTCCAGCGAAAATCGTTTTCAGAGCAAAACATAAAATTTCCATTTCAAAAGGATTAGGCTTCGAGTGCTCCCCCTGCAAACTGCTAGAGCAATTTACCACATGATTGATCACATCAAACAACTTCACAAATGATATCCAAATATCAAGATCATTCATATGTAATCCCTCAACATCCTCAGAGCACCTAAAAATGTATCTAAAAGCAAAATGAGTATGAAAAACGACGAAAAATTAAAATCGTGCAATAACCGTGCGAATGGTTTTTACGCCCATAATTGCTCAGAAACAAAGTCTGATGTTTTTAAGCTCCAAAATCCTTTCTAACTTACACGTAACGCTATGAAAAATTAAAACCGACGCAAGTTTTTTACTTTGTTTCTTTGTTTGAGAAAAGTTTAAAAACGTTGGATTCAAGATATTCAAATTCATTTCCATTTAAAAACCCGCCAAAACAATGCTTTTCATATTTTAAAAGCTTGACTCCAGCGAAAATCGTTTTCAGAGCAAAACATAAAATTTCCATTTCAAAAGGATTAGGCTTCGAGTGCTCCCCCTGCAAACTGCTAGAGCAATTTACCACATGATTGATCACATCAAACAACTTCACAAATGATATCCAAATATCAAGATCATTCATATGTAATCCCTCAACATCCTCAGAGCACCTAAAAATGTATCTAAAAGCAAAATGAGTATGAAAAACGACGAAAAATTAAAATCGTGCAATAACCGTGCGAATGGTTTTTACGCCCATAATTGCTCAGAAACAAAGTCTGATGTTTTTAAGCTCCAAAATCCTTTCTAACTTACACGTAACGCTATGAAAAATTAAAACCGACGCAAGTTTTTTACTTTGTTTCTTTGTTTGAGAAAAGTTTAAAAACGTTGGATTCAAGATATTCAAATTCATTTCCATTTAAAAACCCGCCAAAACAATGCTTTTCATATTTTAAAAGCTTGACTCCAGCGAAAATCGTTTTCAGAGCAAAACATAAAATTTCCATTTCAAAAGGATTAGGCTTCGAGTGCTCCCCCTGCAAACTGCTAGAGCAATTTACCACATGATTGATCACATCAAACAACTTCACAAATGATATCCAAATATCAAGATCATTCATATGTAATCCCTCAACATCCTCAGAGCACCTAAAAATGTATCTAAAAGCAAAATGAGTATGAAAAACGACGAAAAATTAAAATCGTGCAATAACCGTGCGAATGGTTTTTACGCCCATAATTGCTCAGAAACAAAGTCTGATGTTTTTAAGCTCCAAAATCCTTTCTAACTTACACGTAACGCTATGAAAAATTAAAACCGACGCAAGTTTTTTACTTTGTTTCTTTGTTTGAGAAAAGTTTAAAAACGTTGGATTCAAGATATTCAAATTCATTTCCATTTAAAAACCCGCCAAAACAATGCTTTTCATATTTTAAAAGCTTGACTCCAGCGAAAATCGTTTTCAGAGCAAAACATAAAATTTCCATTTCAAAAGGATTAGGCTTCGAGTGCTCCCCCTGCAAACTGCTAGAGCAATTTACCACATGATTGATCACATCAAACAACTTCACAAATGATATCCAAATATCAAGATCATTCATATGTAATCCCTCAACATCCTCAGAGCACCTAAAAATGTATCTAAAAGCAAAATGAGTATGAAAAACGACGAAAAATTAAAATCGTGCAATAACCGTGCGAATGGTTTTTACGCCCATAATTGCTCAGAAACAAAGTCTGATGTTTTTAAGCTCCAAAATCCTTTCTAACTTACACGTAACGCTATGAAAAATTAAAACCGACGCAAGTTTTTTACTTTGTTTCTTTGTTTGAGAAAAGTTTAAAAACGTTGGATTCAAGATATTCAAATTCATTTCCATTTAAAAACCCGCCAAAACAATGCTTTTCATATTTTAAAAGCTTGACTCCAGCGAAAATCGTTTTCAGAGCAAAACATAAAATTTCCATTTCAAAAGGATTAGGCTTCGAGTGCTCCCCCTGCAAACTGCTAGAGCAATTTACCACATGATTGATCACATCAAACAACTTCACAAATGATATCCAAATATCAAGATCATTCATATGTAATCCCTCAACATCCTCAGAGCACCTAAAAATGTATCTAAAAGCAAAATGAGTATGAAAAACGACGAAAAATTAAAATCGTGCAATAACCGTGCGAATGGTTTTTACGCCCATAATTGCTCAGAAACAAAGTCTGATGTTTTTAAGCTCCAAAATCCTTTCTAACTTACACGTAACGCTATGAAAAATTAAAACCGACGCAAGTTTTTTACTTTGTTTCTTTGTTTGAGAAAAGTTTAAAAACGTTGGATTCAAGATATTCAAATTCATTTCCATTTAAAAACCCGCCAAAACAATGCTTTTCATATTTTAAAAGCTTGACTCCAGCGAAAATCGTTTTCAGAGCAAAACATAAAATTTCCATTTCAAAAGGATTAGGCTTCGAGTGCTCCCCCTGCAAACTGCTAGAGCAATTTACCACATGATTGATCACATCAAACAACTTCACAAATGATATCCAAATATCAAGATCATTCATATGTAATCCCTCAACATCCTCAGAGCACCTAAAAATGTATCTAAAAGCAAAATGAGTATGAAAAACGACGAAAAATTAAAATCGTGCAATAACCGTGCGAATGGTTTTTACGCCCATAATTGCTCAGAAACAAAGTCTGATGTTTTTAAGCTCCAAAATCCTTTCTAACTTACACGTAACGCTATGAAAAATTAAAACCGACGCAAGTTTTTTACTTTGTTTCTTTGTTTGAGAAAAGTTTAAAAACGTTGGATTCAAGATATTCAAATTCATTTCCATTTAAAAACCCGCCAAAACAATGCTTTTCATATTTTAAAAGCTTGACTCCAGCGAAAATCGTTTTCAGAGCAAAACATAAAATTTCCATTTCAAAAGGATTAGGCTTCGAGTGCTCCCCCTGCAAACTGCTAGAGCAATTTACCACATGATTGATCACATCAAACAACTTCACAAATGATATCCAAATATCAAGATCATTCATATGTAATCCCTCAACATCCTCAGAGCACCTAAAAATGTATCTAAAAGCAAAATGAGTATGAAAAACGACGAAAAATTAAAATCGTGCAATAACCGTGCGAATGGTTTTTACGCCCATAATTGCTCAGAAACAAAGTCTGATGTTTTTAAGCTCCAAAATCCTTTCTAACTTACACGTAACGCTATGAAAAATTAAAACCGACGCAAGTTTTTTACTTTGTTTCTTTGTTTGAGAAAAGTTTAAAAACGTTGGATTCAAGATATTCAAATTCATTTCCATTTAAAAACCCGCCAAAACAATGCTTTTCATATTTTAAAAGCTTGACTCCAGCGAAAATCGTTTTCAGAGCAAAACATAAAATTTCCATTTCAAAAGGATTAGGCTTCGAGTGCTCCCCCTGCAAACTGCTAGAGCAATTTACCACATGATTGATCACATCAAACAACTTCACAAATGATATCCAAATATCAAGATCATTCATATGTAATCCCTCAACATCCTCAGAGCACCTAAAAATGTATCTAAAAGCAAAATGAGTATGAAAAACGACGAAAAATTAAAATCGTGCAATAACCGTGCGAATGGTTTTTACGCCCATAATTGCTCAGAAACAAAGTCTGATGTTTTTAAGCTCCAAAATCCTTTCTAACTTACACGTAACGCTATGAAAAATTAAAACCGACGCAAGTTTTTTACTTTGTTTCTTTGTTTGAGAAAAGTTTAAAAACGTTGGATTCAAGATATTCAAATTCATTTCCATTTAAAAACCCGCCAAAACAATGCTTTTCATATTTTAAAAGCTTGACTCCAGCGAAAATCGTTTTCAGAGCAAAACATAAAATTTCCATTTCAAAAGGATTAGGCTTCGAGTGCTCCCCCTGCAAACTGCTAGAGCAATTTACCACATAATTGATCACATCAAACAACTTCACAAATGATATCCAAATATCAAGATCATTCATATGTAATCCCTCAACATCCTCAGAGCACCTAAAAATGTATCTAAAAGCAAAATGAGTATGAAAAACGACGAAAAATTAAAATCGTGCAATAACCGTGCGAATGGTTTTTACGCCCATAATTGCTCAGAAACAAAGTCTGATGTTTTTAAGCTCCAAAATCCTTTCTAACTTACACGTAACGCTATGAAAAATTAAAACCGACGCAAGTTTTTTACTTTGTTTCTTTGTTTGAGAAAAGTTTAAAAACGTTGGATTCAAGATATTCAAATTCATTTCCATTTAAAAACCCGCCAAAACAATGCTTTTCATATTTTAAAAGCTTGACTCCAACGAAAATCGTTTTCAGAGCAAAACATAAAATTTCCATTTCAAAAGGATTAGGCTTCGAGTGCTCCCCCTGCAAACTGCTAGAGCAATTTACCACATAATTGATCACATCAAACAACTTCACAAATGATATCCAAATATCAAGATCATTCATATGTAATCCCTCAACATCCTCAGAGCACCTAAAAATGTATCTAAAAGCAAAATGAGTATGAAAAACGACGAAAAATTAAAATCGTGCAATAACCGTGCGAATGGTTTTTACGCCCATAATTGCTCAGAAACAAAGTCTGATGTTTTTAAGCTCCAAAATCCTTTCTAACTTACACGTAACGCTATGAAAAATTAAAACCGACGCAAGTTTTTTACTTTGTTTCTTTGTTTGAGAAAAGTTTAAAAACGTTGGATTCAAGATATTCAAATTCATTTCCATTTAAAAACCCGCCAAAACAATGCTTTTCATATTTTAAAAGCTTGACTCCAACGAAAATCGTTTTCAGAGCAAAACATAAAATTTCCATTTCAAAAGGATTAGGCTTCGAGTGCTCCCCCTGCAAACTGCTAGAGCAATTTACCACATAATTGATCACATCAAACAACTTCACAAATGATATCCAAATATCAAGATCATTCATATGTAATCCCTCAACATCCTCAGAGCACCTAAAAATGTATCTAAAAGCAAAATGAGTATGAAAAACGACGAAAAATTAAAATCGTGCAATAACCGTGCGAATGGTTTTTACGCCCATAATTGCTCAGAAACAAAGTCTGATGTTTTTAAGCTCCAAAATCCTTTCTAACTTACACGTAACGCTATGAAAAATTAAAACCGACGCAAGTTTTTTACTTTGTTTCTTTGTTTGAGAAAAGTTTAAAAACGTTGGATTCAAGATATTCAAATTCATTTCCATTTAAAAACCCGCCAAAACAATGCTTTTCATATTTTAAAAGCTTGACTCCAGCGAAAATCGTTTTCAGAGCAAAACATAAAATTTCCATTTCAAAAGGATTAGGCTTCGAGTGCTCCCCCTGCAAACTGCTAGAGCAATTTACCACATAATTGATCACATCAAACAACTTCACAAATGATATTCAAGTATCAAGATCATTCATATGTAATCCCTCAACATCCTCAGAGCACCTAAAAATGTATCTAAAAGCAAAATGAGTATGAAAAACGACGAAAAATTAAAATCGTGCAATAACCGTGCGAATGGTTTTTACGCCCATAATTGCTCAGAAACAAAGTCTGATGTTTTTAAGCTCCAAAATCCTTTCTAACTTACACGTAACGCTATGAAAAATTAAAACCGACGCAAGTTTTTTACTTTGTTTCTTTGTTTGAGAAAAGTTTAAAAACGTTGGATTCAAGATATTCAAATTCATTTCCATTTAAAAACCCGCCAAAACAATGCTTTTCATATTTTAAAAGCTTGACTCCAGCGAAAATCGTTTTCAGAGCAAAACATAAAATTTCCATTTCAAAAGGATTAGGCTTCGAGTGCTCCCCCTGCAAACTGCTAGAGCAATTTACCACATAATTGATCACATCAAACAACTTCACAAATGATATCCAAATATCAAGATCATTCATATGTAATCCCTCAACATCCTCAGAGCACCTAAAAATGTATCTAAAAGCAAAATGAGTATGAAAAACGACGAAAAATTAAAATCGTGCAATAACCGTGCGAATGGTTTTTACGCCCATAATTGCTCAGAAACAAAGTCTGATGTTTTTAAGCTCCAAAATCCTTTCTAACTTACACGTAACGCTATGAAAAATTAAAACCGACGCAAGTTTTTTACTTTGTTTCTTTGTTTGAGAAAAGTTTAAAAACGTTGGATTCAAGATATTCAAATTCATTTCCATTTAAAAACCCGCCAAAACAATGCTTTTCATATTTTAAAAGCTTGACTCCAGCGAAAATCGTTTTCAGAGCAAAACATAAAATTTCCATTTCAAAAGGATTAGGCTTCGAGTGCTCCCCCTGCAAACTGCTAGAGCAATTTACCACATAATTGATCACATCAAACAACTTCACAAATGATATCCAAATATCAAGATCATTCATATGTAATCCCTCAACATCCTCAGAGCACCTAAAAATGTATCTAAAAGCAAAATGAGTATGAAAAACGACGAAAAATTAAAATCGTGCAATAACCGTGCGAATGGTTTTTACGCCCATAATTGCTCAGAAACAAAGTCTGATGTTTTTAAGCTCCAAAATCCTTTCTAACTTACACGTAACGCTATGAAAAATTAAAACCGACGCAAGTTTTTTACTTTGTTTCTTTGTTTGAGAAAAGTTTAAAAACGTTGGATTCAAGATATTCAAATTCATTTCCATTTAAAAACCCGCCAAAACAATGCTTTTCATATTTTAAAAGCTTGACTCCAGCGAAAATCGTTTTCAGAGCAAAACATAAAATTTCCATTTCAAAAGGATTAGGCTTCGAGTGCTCCCCCTGCAAACTGCTAGAGCAATTTACCACATAATTGATCACATCAAACAACTTCACAAATGATATCCAAATATCAAGATCATTCATATGTAATCCCTCAACATCCTCAGAGCACCTAAAAATGTATCTAAAAGCAAAATGAGTATGAAAAACGACGAAAAATTAAAATCGTGCAATAACCGTGCGAATGGTTTTTACGCCCATAATTGCTCAGAAACAAAGTCTGATGTTTTTAAGCTCCAAAATCCTTTCTAACTTACACGTAACGCTATGAAAAATTAAAACCGACGCAAGTTTTTTACTTTGTTTCTTTGTTTGAGAAAAGTTTAAAAACGTTGGATTCAAGATATTCAAATTCATTTCCATTTAAAAACCCGCCAAAACAATGCTTTTCATATTTTAAAAGCTTGACTCCAGCGAAAATCGTTTTCAGAGCAAAACATAAAATTTCCATTTCAAAAGGATTAGGCTTCGAGTGCTCCCCCTGCAAACTGCTAGAGCAATTTACCACATAATTGATCACATCAAACAACTTCACAAATGATATCCAAATATCAAGATCATTCATATGTAATCCCTCAACATCCTCAGAGCACCTAAAAATGTATCTAAAAGCAAAATGAGTATGAAAAACGACGAAAAATTAAAATCGTCCAATAACCGTGCGAATGGTTTTTACGCCCATAATTGCTCAGAAACAAAGTCTGATGTTTTTAAGCTCCAAAATCCTTTCTAACTTACACGTAACGCTATGAAAAATTAAAACCGACGCAAGTTTTTTACTTTGTTTCTTTGTTTGAGAAAAGTTTAAAAACGTTGGATTCAAGATATTCAAATTCATTTCCATTTAAAAACCCGCCAAAACAATGCTTTTCATATTTTAAAAGCTTGACTCCAGCGAAAATCGTTTTCAGAGCAAAACATAAAATTTCCATTTCAAAAGGATTAGGCTTCGAGTGCTCCCCCTGCAAACTGCTAGAGCAATTTACCACATAATTGATCACATCAAACAACTTCACAAATGATATCCAAATATCAAGATCATTCATATGTAATCCCTCAACATCCTCAGAGCACCTAAAAATGTATCTAAAAGCAAAATGAGTATGAAAAACGACGAAAAATTAAAATCGTGCAATAACCGTGCGAATGGTTTTTACGCCCATAATTGCTCAGAAACAAAGTCTGATGTTTTTAAGCTCCAAAATCCTTTCTAACTTACACGTAACGCTATGAAAAATTAAAACCGACGCAAGTTTTTTACTTTGTTTCTTTGTTTGAGAAAAGTTTAAAAACGTTGGATTCAAGATATTCAAATTCATTTCCATTTAAAAACCCGCCAAAACAATGCTTTTCATATTTTAAAAGCTTGACTCCAGCGAAAATCGTTTTCAGAGCAAAACATAAAATTTCCATTTCAAAAGGATTAGGCTTCGAGTGCTCCCCCTGCAAACTGCTAGAGCAATTTACCACATAATTGATCACATCAAACAACTTCACAAATGATATCCAAATATCAAGATCATTCATATGTAATCCCTCAACATCCTCAGAGCACCTAAAAATGTATCTAAAAGCAAAATGAGTATGAAAAACGACGAAAGATTAAAATCGTGCAATAACCGTGCGAATGGTTTTTACGCCCATAATTGCTCAGAAACAAAGTCTGATGTTTTTAAGCTCCAAAATCCTTTCTAACTTACACGTAACGCTATGAAAAATTAAAACCGACGCAAGTTTTTTACTTTGTTTCTTTGTTTGAGAAAAGTTTAAAAACGTTGGATTCAAGATATTCAAATTCATTTCCATTTAAAAACCCGCCAAAACAATGCTTTTCATATTTTAAAAGCTTGACTCCAGCGAAAATCGTTTTCAGAGCAAAACATAAAATTTCCATTTCAAAAGGATTAGGCTTCGAGTGCTCCCCCTGCAAACTGCTAGAGCAATTTACCACATAATTGATCACATCAAACAACTTCACAAATGATATCCAAATATCAAGATCATTCATATGTAATCCCTCAACATCCTCAGAGCACCTAAAAATGTATCTAAAAGCAAAATGAGTATGAAAAACGACGAAAAATTAAAATCGTGCAATAACCGTGCGAATGGTTTTTACGCCCATAATTGCTCAGAAACAAAGTCTGATGTTTTTAAGCTCCAAAATCCTTTCTAACTTACACGTAACGCTATGAAAAATTAAAACCGACGCAAGTTTTTTACTTTGTTTCTTTGTTTGAGAAAAGTTTAAAAACGTTGGATTCAAGATATTCAAATTCATTTCCATTTAAAAACCCGCCAAAACAATGCTTTTCATATTTTAAAAGCTTGACTCCAGCGAAAATCGTTTTCAGAGCAAAACATAAAATTTCCATTTCAAAAGGATTAGGCTTCGAGTGCTCCCCCTGCAAACTGCTAGAGCAATTTACCACATAATTGATCACATCAAACAACTTCACAAATGATATCCAAATATCAAGATCATTCATATGTAATCCCTCAACATCCTCAGAGCACCTAAAAATGTATCTAAAAGCAAAATGAGTATGAAAAACGACGAAAAATTAAAATCGTGCAATAACCGTGCGAATGGTTTTTACGCCCATAATTGCTCAGAAACAAAGTCTGATGTTTTTAAGCTCCAAAATCCTTTCTAACTTACACGTAACGCTATGAAAAATTAAAACCGACGCAAGTTTTTTACTTTGTTTCTTTGTTTGAGAAAAGTTTAAAAACGTTGGATTCAAGATATTCAAATTCATTTCCATTTAAAAACCCGCCAAAACAATGCTTTTCATATTTTAAAAGCTTGACTCCAGCGAAAATCGTTTTCAGAGCAAAACATAAAATTTCCATTTCAAAAGGATTAGGCTTCGAGTGCTCCCCCTGCAAACTGCTAGAGCAATTTACCACATAATTGATCACATCAAACAACTTCACAAATGATATCCAAATATCAAGATCATTCATATGTAATCCCTCAACATCCTCAGAGCACCTAAAAATGTATCTAAAAGCAAAATGAGTATGAAAAACGACGAAAAATTAAAATCGTGCAATAACCGTGCGAATGGTTTTTACGCCCCATAATTGCTCAGAAACAAAGTCTGATGTTTTTAAGCTCCAAAATCCTTTCTAACTTACACGTAACGCTATGAAAAATTAAAACCGACGCAAGTTTTTTACTTTGTTTCTTTGTTTGAGAAAAGTTTAAAAACGTTGGATTCAAGATATTCAAATTCATTTCCATTTAAAAACCCGCCAAAACAATGCTTTTCATATTTTAAAAGCTTGACTCCAGGGAAAATCGTTTTCAGAGCAAAACATAAAATTTCCATTTCAAAAGGATTAGGCTTCGAGTGCTCCCCCTGCAAACTGCTAGAGCAATTTACCACATAATTGATCACATCAAACAACTTCACAAATGATATCCAAATATCAAGATCATTCATATGTAATCCCTCAACATCCTCAGAGCACCTAAAAATGTATCTAAAAGCAAAATGAGTATGAAAAACGACGAAAAATTAAAATCGTGCAATAACCGTGCGAATGGTTTTTACGCCCCATAATTGCTCAGAAACAAAGTCTGATGTTTTTAAGCTCCAAAATCCTTTCTAACTTACACGTAACGCTATGAAAAATTAAAACCGACGCAAGTTTTTTACTTTGTTTCTTTGTTTGAGAAAAGTTTAAAAACGTTGGATTCAAGATATTCAAATTCATTTCCATTTAAAAACCCGCCAAAACAATGCTTTTCATATTTTAAAAGCTTGACTCCAGGGAAAATCGTTTTCAGAGCAAAACATAAAATTTCCATTTCAAAAGGATTAGGCTTCGAGTGCTCCCCCTGCAAACTGCTAGAGCAATTTACCACATAATTGATCACATCAAACAACTTCACAAATGATATCCAAATATCAAGATCATTCATATGTAATCCCTCAACATCCTCAGAGCACCTAAAAATGTATCTAAAAGCAAAATGAGTATGAAAAACGACGAAAAATTAAAATCGTGCAATAACCGTGCGAATGGTTTTTACGCCCCATAATTGCTCAGAAACAAAGTCTGATGTTTTTAAGCTCCAAAATCCTTTCTAACTTACACGTAACGCTATGAAAAATTAAAACCGACGCAAGTTTTTTACTTTGTTTCTTTGTTTGAGAAAAGTTTAAAAACGTTGGATTCAAGATATTCAAATTCATTTCCATTTAAAAACCCGCCAAAACAATGCTTTTCATATTTTAAAAGCTTGACTCCAGGGAAAATCGTTTTCAGAGCAAAACATAAAATTTCCATTTCAAAAGGATTAGGCTTCGAGTGCTCCCCCTGCAAACTGCTAGAGCAATTTACCACATAATTGATCACATCAAACAACTTCACAAATGATATCCAAATATCAAGATCATTCATATGTAATCCCTCAACATCCTCAGAGCACCTAAAAATGTATCTAAAAGCAAAATGAGTATGAAAAACGACGAAAAATTAAAATCGTGCAATAACCGTGCGAATGGTTTTTACGCCCCATAATTGCTCAGAAACAAAGTCTGATGTTTTTAAGCTCCAAAATCCTTTCTAACTTACACGTAACGCTATGAAAAATTAAAACCGACGCAAGTTTTTTACTTTGTTTCTTTGTTTGAGAAAAGTTTAAAAACGTTGGATTCAAGATATTCAAATTCATTTCCATTTAAAAACCCGCCAAAACAATGCTTTTCATATTTTAAAAGCTTGACTCCAGCGAAAATCGTTTTCAGAGCAAAACATAAAATTTCCATTTCAAAAGGATTAGGCTTCGAGTGCTCCCCCTGCAAACTGCTAGAGCAATTTACCACATAATTGATCACATCAAACAACTTCACAAATGATATCCAAATATCAAGATCATTCATATGTAATCCCTCAACATCCTCAGAGCACCTAAAAATGTATCTAAAAGCAAAATGAGTATGAAAAACGACGAAAAATTAAAATCGTGCAATAACCGTGCGAATGGTTTTTACGCCCCATAATTGCTCAGAAACAAAGTCTGATGTTTTTAAGCTCCAAAATCCTTTCTAACTTACACGTAACGCTATGAAAAATTAAAACCGACGCAAGTTTTTTACTTTGTTTCTTTGTTTGAGAAAAGTTTAAAAACGTTGGATTCAAGATATTCAAATTCATTTCCATTTAAAAACCCGCCAAAACAATGCTTTTCATATTTTAAAAGCTTGACTCCAGCGAAAATCGTTTTCAGAGCAAAACATAAAATTTCCATTTCAAAAGGATTAGGCTTCGAGTGCTCCCCCTGCAAACTGCTAGAGCAATTTACCACATAATTGATCACATCAAACAACTTCACAAATGATATCCAAATATCAAGATCATTCATATGTAATCCCTCAACATCCTCAGAGCACCTAAAAATGTATCTAAAAGCAAAATGAGTATGAAAAACGACGAAAAATTAAAATCGTGCAATAACCGTGCGAATGGTTTTTACGCCCCATAATTGCTCAGAAACAAAGTCTGATGTTTTTAAGCTCCAAAATCCTTTCTAACTTACACGTAACGCTATGAAAAATTAAAACCGACGCAAGTTTTTTACTTTGTTTCTTTGTTTGAGAAAAGTTTAAAAACGTTGGATTCAAGATATTCAAATTCATTTCCATTTAAAAACCCGCCAAAACAATGCTTTTCATATTTTAAAAGCTTGACTCCAGCGAAAATCGTTTTCAGAGCAAAACATAAAATTTCCATTTCAAAAGGATTAGGCTTCGAGTGCTCCCCCTGCAAACTGCTAGAGCAATTTACCACATAATTGATCACATCAAACAACTTCACAAATGATATCCAAATATCAAGATCATTCATATGTAATCCCTCAACATCCTCAGAGCACCTAAAAATGTATCTAAAAGCAAAATGAGTATGAAAAACGACGAAAAATTAAAATCGTGCAATAACCGTGCGAATGGTTTTTACGCCCCATAATTGCTCAGAAACAAAGTCTGATGTTTTTAAGCTCCAAAATCCTTTCTAACTTACACGTAACGCTATGAAAAATTAAAACCGACGCAAGTTTTTTACTTTGTTTCTTTGTTTGAGAAAAGTTTAAAAACGTTGGATTCAAGATATTCAAATTCATTTCCATTTAAAAACCCGCCAAAACAATGCTTTTCATATTTTAAAAGCTTGACTCCAGCGAAAATCGTTTTCAGAGCAAAACATAAAATTTCCATTTCAAAAGGATTAGGCTTCGAGTGCTCCCCCTGCAAACTGCTAGAGCAATTTACCACATAATTGATCACATCAAACAACTTCACAAATGATATCCAAATATCAAGATCATTCATATGTAATCCCTCAACATCCTCAGAGCACCTAAAAATGTATCTAAAAGCAAAATGAGTATGAAAAACGACGAAAAATTAAAATCGTGCAATAACCGTGCGAATGGTTTTTACGCCCCATAATTGCTCAGAAACAAAGTCTGATGTTTTTAAGCTCCAAAATCCTTTCTAACTTACACGTAACGCTATGAAAAATTAAAACCGACGCAAGTTTTTTACTTTGTTTCTTTGTTTGAGAAAAGTTTAAAAACGTTGGATTCAAGATATTCAAATTCATTTCCATTTAAAAACCCGCCAAAACAATGCTTTTCATATTTTAAAAGCTTGACTCCAGCGAAAATCGTTTTCAGAGCAAAACATAAAATTTCCATTTCAAAAGGATTAGGCTTCGAGTGCTCCCCCTGCAAACTGCTAGAGCAATTTACCACATAATTGATCACATCAAACAACTTCACAAATGATATCCAAATATCAAGATCATTCATATGTAATCCCTCAACATCCTCAGAGCACCTAAAAATGTATCTAAAAGCAAAATGAGTATGAAAAACGACGAAAAATTAAAATCGTGCAATAACCGTGCGAATGGTTTTTACGCCCCATAATTGCTCAGAAACAAAGTCTGATGTTTTTAAGCTCCAAAATCCTTTCTAACTTACACGTAACGCTATGAAAAATTAAAACCGACGCAAGTTTTTTACTTTGTTTCTTTGTTTGAGAAAAGTTTAAAAACGTTGGATTCAAGATATTCAAATTCATTTCCATTTAAAAACCCGCCAAAACAATGCTTTTCATATTTTAAAAGCTTGACTCCAGCGAAAATCGTTTTCAGAGCAAAACATAAAATTTCCATTTCAAAAGGATTAGGCTTCGAGTGCTCCCCCTGCAAACTGCTAGAGCAATTTACCACATAATTGATCACATCAAACAACTTCACAAATGATATCCAAATATCAAGATCATTCATATGTAATCCCTCAACATCCTCAGAGCACCTAAAAATGTATCTAAAAGCAAAATGAGTATGAAAAACGACGAAAAATTAAAATCGTGCAATAACCGTGCGAATGGTTTTTACGCCCCATAATTGCTCAGAAACAAAGTCTGATGTTTTTAAGCTCCAAAATCCTTTCTAACTTACACGTAACGCTATGAAAAATTAAAACCGACGCAAGTTTTTTACTTTGTTTCTTTGTTTGAGAAAAGTTTAAAAACGTTGGATTCAAGATATTCAAATTCATTTCCATTTAAAAACCCGCCAAAACAATGCTTTTCATATTTTAAAAGCTTGACTCCAGCGAAAATCGTTTTCAGAGCAAAACATAAAATTTCCATTTCAAAAGGATTAGGCTTCGAGTGCTCCCCCTGCAAACTGCTAGAGCAATTTACCACATAATTGATCACATCAAACAACTTCACAAATGATATCCAAATATCAAGATCATTCATATGTAATCCCTCAACATCCTCAGAGCACCTAAAAATGTATCTAAAAGCAAAATGAGTATGAAAAACGACGAAAAATTAAAATCGTGCAATAACCGTGCGAATGGTTTTTACGCCCCATAATTGCTCAGAAACAAAGTCTGATGTTTTTAAGCTCCAAAATCCTTTCTAACTTACACGTAACGCTATGAAAAATTAAAACCGACGCAAGTTTTTTACTTTGTTTCTTTGTTTGAGAAAAGTTTAAAAACGTTGGATTCAAGATATTCAAATTCATTTCCATTTAAAAACCCGCCAAAACAATGCTTTTCATATTTTAAAAGCTTGACTCCAGCGAAAATCGTTTTCAGAGCAAAACATAAAATTTCCATTTCAAAAGGATTAGGCTTCGAGTGCTCCCCCTGCAAACTGCTAGAGCAATTTACCACATAATTGATCACATCAAACAACTTCACAAATGATATCCAAATATCAAGATCATTCATATGTAATCCCTCAACATCCTCAGAGCACCTAAAAATGTATCTAAAAGCAAAATGAGTATGAAAAACGACGAAAAATTAAAATCGTGCAATAACCGTGCGAATGGTTTTTACGCCCCATAATTGCTCAGAAACAAAGTCTGATGTTTTTAAGCTCCAAAATCCTTTCTAACTTACACGTAACGCTATGAAAAATTAAAACCGACGCAAGTTTTTTACTTTGTTTCTTTGTTTGAGAAAAGTTTAAAAACGTTGGATTCAAGATATTCAAATTCATTTCCATTTAAAAACCCGCCAAAACAATGCTTTTCATATTTTAAAAGCTTGACTCCAGCGAAAATCGTTTTCAGAGCAAAACATAAAATTTCCATTTCAAAAGGATTAGGCTTCGAGTGCTCCCCCTGCAAACTGCTAGAGCAATTTACCACATAATTGATCACATCAAACAACTTCACAAATGATATCCAAATATCAAGATCATTCATATGTAATCCCTCAACATCCTCAGAGCACCTAAAAATGTATCTAAAAGCAAAATGAGTATGAAAAACGACGAAAAATTAAAATCGTGCAATAACCGTGCGAATGGTTTTTACGCCCCATAATTGCTCAGAAACAAAGTCTGATGTTTTTAAGCTCCAAAATCCTTTCTAACTTACACGTAACGCTATGAAAAATTAAAACCGACGCAAGTTTTTTACTTTGTTTCTTTGTTTGAGAAAAGTTTAAAAACGTTGGATTCAAGATATTCAAATTCATTTCCATTTAAAAACCCGCCAAAACAATGCTTTTCATATTTTAAAAGCTTGACTCCAGCGAAAATCGTTTTCAGAGCAAAACATAAAATTTCCATTTCAAAAGGATTAGGCTTCGAGTGCTCCCCCTGCAAACTGCTAGAGCAATTTACCACATAATTGATCACATCAAACAACTTCACAAATGATATCCAAATATCAAGATCATTCATATGTAATCCCTCAACATCCTCAGAGCACCTAAAAATGTATCTAAAAGCAAAATGAGTATGAAAAACGACGAAAAATTAAAATCGTGCAATAACCGTGCGAATGGTTTTTACGCCCCATAATTGCTCAGAAACAAAGTCTGATGTTTTTAAGCTCCAAAATCCTTTCTAACTTACACGTAACGCTATGAAAAATTAAAACCGACGCAAGTTTTTTACTTTGTTTCTTTGTTTGAGAAAAGTTTAAAAACGTTGGATTCAAGATATTCAAATTCATTTCCATTTAAAAACCCGCCAAAACAATGCTTTTCATATTTTAAAAGCTTGACTCCAGCGAAAATCGTTTTCAGAGCAAAACATAAAATTTCCATTTCAAAAGGATTAGGCTTCGAGTGCTCCCCCTGCAAACTGCTAGAGCAATTTACCACATAATTGATCACATCAAACAACTTCACAAATGATATCCAAATATCAAGATCATTCATATGTAATCCCTCAACATCCTCAGAGCACCTAAAAATGTATCTAAAAGCAAAATGAGTATGAAAAACGACGAAAAATTAAAATCGTGCAATAACCGTGCGAATGGTTTTTACGCCCCATAATTGCTCAGAAACAAAGTCTGATGTTTTTAAGCTCCAAAATCCTTTCTAACTTACACGTAACGCTATGAAAAATTAAAACCGACGCAAGTTTTTTACTTTGTTTCTTTGTTTGAGAAAAGTTTAAAAACGTTGGATTCAAGATATTCAAATTCATTTCCATTTAAAAACCCGCCAAAACAATGCTTTTCATATTTTAAAAGCTTGACTCCAGCGAAAATCGTTTTCAGAGCAAAACATAAAATTTCCATTTCAAAAGGATTAGGCTTCGAGTGCTCCCCCTGCAAACTGCTAGAGCAATTTACCACATAATTGATCACATCAAACAACTTCACAAATGATATCCAAATATCAAGATCATTCATATGTAATCCCTCAACATCCTCAGAGCACCTAAAAATGTATCTAAAAGCAAAATGAGTATGAAAAACGACGAAAAATTAAAATCGTGCAATAACCGTGCGAATGGTTTTTACGCCCCATAATTGCTCAGAAACAAAGTCTGATGTTTTTAAGCTCCAAAATCCTTTCTAACTTACACGTAACGCTATGAAAAATTAAAACCGACGCAAGTTTTTTACTTTGTTTCTTTGTTTGAGAAAAGTTTAAAAACGTTGGATTCAAGATATTCAAATTCATTTCCATTTAAAAACCCGCCAAAACAATGCTTTTCATATTTTAAAAGCTTGACTCCAGCGAAAATCGTTTTCAGAGCAAAACATAAAATTTCCATTTCAAAAGGATTAGGCTTCGAGTGCTCCCCCTGCAAACTGCTAGAGCAATTTACCACATAATTGATCACATCAAACAACTTCACAAATGATATCCAAATATCAAGATCATTCATATGTAATCCCTCAACATCCTCAGAGCACCTAAAAATGTATCTAAAAGCAAAATGAGTATGAAAAACGACGAAAAATTAAAATCGTGCAATAACCGTGCGAATGGTTTTTACGCCCCATAATTGCTCAGAAACAAAGTCTGATGTTTTTAAGCTCCAAAATCCTTTCTAACTTACACGTAACGCTATGAAAAATTAAAACCGACGCAAGTTTTTTACTTTGTTTCTTTGTTTGAGAAAAGTTTAAAAACGTTGGATTCAAGATATTCAAATTCATTTCCATTTAAAAACCCGCCAAAACAATGCTTTTCATATTTTAAAAGCTTGACTCCAGCGAAAATCGTTTTCAGAGCAAAACATAAAATTTCCATTTCAAAAGGATTAGGCTTCGAGTGCTCCCCCTGCAAACTGCTAGAGCAATTTACCACATAATTGATCACATCAAACAACTTCACAAATGATATCCAAATATCAAGATCATTCATATGTAATCCCTCAACATCCTCAGAGCACCTAAAAATGTATCTAAAAGCAAAATGAGTATGAAAAACGACGAAAAATTAAAATCGTGCAATAACCGTGCGAATGGTTTTTACGCCCCATAATTGCTCAGAAACAAAGTCTGATGTTTTTAAGCTCCAAAATCCTTTCTAACTTACACGTAACGCTATGAAAAATTAAAACCGACGCAAGTTTTTTACTTTGTTTCTTTGTTTGAGAAAAGTTTAAAAACGTTGGATTCAAGATATTCAAATTCATTTCCATTTAAAAACCCGCCAAAACAATGCTTTTCATATTTTAAAAGCTTGACTCCAGCGAAAATCGTTTTCAGAGCAAAACATAAAATTTCCATTTCAAAAGGATTAGGCTTCGAGTGCTCCCCCTGCAAACTGCTAGAGCAATTTACCACATAATTGATCACATCAAACAACTTCACAAATGATATCCAAATATCAAGATCATTCATATGTAATCCCTCAACATCCTCAGAGCACCTAAAAATGTATCTAAAAGCAAAATGAGTATGAAAAACGACGAAAAATTAAAATCGTCCAATAACCGTGCGAATGGTTTTTACGCCCATAATTGCTCAGAAACAAAGTCTGATGTTTTTAAGCTCCAAAATCCTTTCTAACTTACACGTAACGCTATGAAAAATTAAAACCGACGCAAGTTTTTTACTTTGTTTCTTTGTTTGAGAAAAGTTTAAAAACGTTGGATTCAAGATATTCAAATTCATTTCCATTTAAAAACCCGCCAAAACAATGCTTTTCATATTTTAAAAGCTTGACTCCAGCGAAAATCGTTTTCAGAGCAAAACATAAAATTTCCATTTCAAAAGGATTAGGCTTCGAGTGCTCCCCCTGCAAACTGCTAGAGCAATTTACCACATAATTGATCACATCAAACAACTTCACAAATGATATCCAAATATCAAGATCATTCATATGTAATCCCTCAACATCCTCAGAGCACCTAAAAATGTATCTAAAAGCAAAATGAGTATGAAAAACGACGAAAAATTAAAATCGTCCAATAACCGTGCGAATGGTTTTTACGCCCATAATTGCTCAGAAACAAAGTCTGATGTTTTTAAGCTCCAAAATCCTTTCTAACTTACACGTAACGCTATGAAAAATTAAAACCGACGCAAGTTTTTTACTTTGTTTCTTTGTTTGAGAAAAGTTTAAAAACGTTGGATTCAAGATATTCAAATTCATTTCCATTTAAAAACCCGCCAAAACAATGCTTTTCATATTTTAAAAGCTTGACTCCAGCGAAAATCGTTTTCAGAGCAAAACATAAAATTTCCATTTCAAAAGGATTAGGCTTCGAGTGCTCCCCCTGCAAACTGCTAGAGCAATTTACCACATAATTGATCACATCAAACAACTTCACAAATGATATCCAAATATCAAGATCATTCATATGTAATCCCTCAACATCCTCAGAGCACCTAAAAATGTATCTAAAAGCAAAATGAGTATGAAAAACGACGAAAAATTAAAATCGTGCAATAACCGTGCGAATGGTTTTTACGCCCATAATTGCTCAGAAACAAAGTCTGATGTTTTTAAGCTCCAAAATCCTTTCTAACTTACACGTAACGCTATGAAAAATTAAAACCGACGCAAGTTTTTTACTTTGTTTCTTTGTTTGAGAAAAGTTTAAAAACGTTGGATTCAAGATATTCAAATTCATTTCCATTTAAAAACCCGCCAAAACAATGCTTTTCATATTTTAAAAGCTTGACTCCAGCGAAAATCGTTTTCAGAGCAAAACATAAAATTTCCATTTCAAAAGGATTAGGCTTCGAGTGCTCCCCCTGCAAACTGCTAGAGCAATTTACCACATAATTGATCACATCAAACAACTTCACAAATGATATCCAAATATCAAGATCATTCATATGTAATCCCTCAACATCCTCAGAGCACCTAAAAATGTATCTAAAAGCAAAATGAGTATGAAAAACGACGAAAAATTAAAATCGTCCAATAACCGTGCGAATGGTTTTTACGCCCATAATTGCTCAGAAACAAAGTCTGATGTTTTTAAGCTCCAAAATCCTTTCTAACTTACACGTAACGCTATGAAAAATTAAAACCGACGCAAGTTTTTTACTTTGTTTCTTTGTTTGAGAAAAGTTTAAAAACGTTGGATTCAAGATATTCAAATTCATTTCCATTTAAAAACCCGCCAAAACAATGCTTTTCATATTTTAAAAGCTTGACTCCAGCGAAAATCGTTTTCAGAGCAAAACATAAAATTTCCATTTCAAAAGGATTAGGCTTCGAGTGCTCCCCCTGCAAACTGCTAGAGCAATTTACCACATAATTGATCACATCAAACAACTTCACAAATGATATCCAAATATCAAGATCATTCATATGTAATCCCTCAACATCCTCAGAGCACCTAAAAATGTATCTAAAAGCAAAATGAGTATGAAAAACGACGAAAAATTAAAATCGTGCAATAACCGTGCGAATGGTTTTTACGCCCCATAATTGCTCAGAAACAAAGTCTGATGTTTTTAAGCTCCAAAATCCTTTCTAACTTACACGTAACGCTATGAAAAATTAAAACCGACGCAAGTTTTTTACTTTGTTTCTTTGTTTGAGAAAAGTTTAAAAACGTTGGATTCAAGATATTCAAATTCATTTCCATTTAAAAACCCGCCAAAACAATGCTTTTCATATTTTAAAAGCTTGACTCCAGCGAAAATCGTTTTCAGAGCAAAACATAAAATTTCCATTTCAAAAGGATTAGGCTTCGAGTGCTCCCCCTGCAAACTGCTAGAGCAATTTACCACATAATTGATCACATCAAACAACTTCACAAATGATATCCAAATATCAAGATCATTCATATGTAATCCCTCAACATCCTCAGAGCACCTAAAAATGTATCTAAAAGCAAAATGAGTATGAAAAACGACGAAAAATTAAAATCGTGCAATAACCGTGCGAATGGTTTTTACGCCCCATAATTGCTCAGAAACAAAGTCTGATGTTTTTAAGCTCCAAAATCCTTTCTAACTTACACGTAACGCTATGAAAAATTAAAACCGACGCAAGTTTTTTACTTTGTTTCTTTGTTTGAGAAAAGTTTAAAAACGTTGGATTCAAGATATTCAAATTCATTTCCATTTAAAAACCCGCCAAAACAATGCTTTTCATATTTTAAAAGCTTGACTCCAGCGAAAATCGTTTTCAGAGCAAAACATAAAATTTCCATTTCAAAAGGATTAGGCTTCGAGTGCTCCCCCTGCAAACTGCTAGAGCAATTTACCACATAATTGATCACATCAAACAACTTCACAAATGATATCCAAATATCAAGATCATTCATATGTAATCCCTCAACATCCTCAGAGCACCTAAAAATGTATCTAAAAGCAAAATGAGTATGAAAAACGACGAAAAATTAAAATCGTGCAATAACCGTGCGAATGGTTTTTACGCCCCATAATTGCTCAGAAACAAAGTCTGATGTTTTTAAGCTCCAAAATCCTTTCTAACTTACACGTAACGCTATGAAAAATTAAAACCGACGCAAGTTTTTTACTTTGTTTCTTTGTTTGAGAAAAGTTTAAAAACGTTGGATTCAAGATATTCAAATTCATTTCCATTTAAAAACCCGCCAAAACAATGCTTTTCATATTTTAAAAGCTTGACTCCAGCGAAAATCGTTTTCAGAGCAAAACATAAAATTTCCATTTCAAAAGGATTAGGCTTCGAGTGCTCCCCCTGCAAACTGCTAGAGCAATTTACCACATAATTGATCACATCAAACAACTTCACAAATGATATCCAAATATCAAGATCATTCATATGTAATCCCTCAACATCCTCAGAGCACCTAAAAATGTATCTAAAAGCAAAATGAGTATGAAAAACGACGAAAAATTAAAATCGTCCAATAACCGTGCGAATGGTTTTTACGCCCATAATTGCTCAGAAACAAAGTCTGATGTTTTTAAGCTCCAAAATCCTTTCTAACTTACACGTAACGCTATGAAAAATTAAAACCGACGCAAGTTTTTTACTTTGTTTCTTTGTTTGAGAAAAGTTTAAAAACGTTGGATTCAAGATATTCAAATTCATTTCCATTTAAAAACCCGCCAAAACAATGCTTTTCATATTTTAAAAGCTTGACTCCAGCGAAAATCGTTTTCAGAGCAAAACATAAAATTTCCATTTCAAAAGGATTAGGCTTCGAGTGCTCCCCCTGCAAACTGCTAGAGCAATTTACCACATAATTGATCACATCAAACAACTTCACAAATGATATCCAAATATCAAGATCATTCATATGTAATCCCTCAACATCCTCAGAGCACCTAAAAATGTATCTAAAAGCAAAATGAGTATGAAAAACGACGAAAAATTAAAATCGTCCAATAACCGTGCGAATGGTTTTTACGCCCATAATTGCTCAGAAACAAAGTCTGATGTTTTTAAGCTCCAAAATCCTTTCTAACTTACACGTAACGCTATGAAAAATTAAAACCGACGCAAGTTTTTTACTTTGTTTCTTTGTTTGAGAAAAGTTTAAAAACGTTGGATTCAAGATATTCAAATTCATTTCCATTTAAAAACCCGCCAAAACAATGCTTTTCATATTTTAAAAGCTTGACTCCAGCGAAAATCGTTTTCAGAGCAAAACATAAAATTTCCATTTCAAAAGGATTAGGCTTCGAGTGCTCCCCCTGCAAACTGCTAGAGCAATTTACCACATAATTGATCACATCAAACAACTTCACAAATGATATCCAAATATCAAGATCATTCATATGTAATCCCTCAACATCCTCAGAGCACCTAAAAATGTATCTAAAAGCAAAATGAGTATGAAAAACGACGAAAAATTAAAATCGTGCAATAACCGTGCGAATGGTTTTTACGCCCATAATTGCTCAGAAACAAAGTCTGATGTTTTTAAGCTCCAAAATCCTTTCTAACTTACACGTAACGCTATGAAAAATTAAAACCGACGCAAGTTTTTTACTTTGTTTCTTTGTTTGAGAAAAGTTTAAAAACGTTGGATTCAAGATATTCAAATTCATTTCCATTTAAAAACCCGCCAAAACAATGCTTTTCATATTTTAAAAGCTTGACTCCAGCGAAAATCGTTTTCAGAGCAAAACATAAAATTTCCATTTCAAAAGGATTAGGCTTCGAGTGCTCCCCCTGCAAACTGCTAGAGCAATTTACCACATAATTGATCACATCAAACAACTTCACAAATGATATCCAAATATCAAGATCATTCATATGTAATCCCTCAACATCCTCAGAGCACCTAAAAATGTATCTAAAAGCAAAATGAGTATGAAAAACGACGAAAAATTAAAATCGTCCAATAACCGTGCGAATGGTTTTTACGCCCATAATTGCTCAGAAACAAAGTCTGATGTTTTTAAGCTCCAAAATCCTTTCTAACTTACACGTAACGCTATGAAAAATTAAAACCGACGCAAGTTTTTTACTTTGTTTCTTTGTTTGAGAAAAGTTTAAAAACGTTGGATTCAAGATATTCAAATTCATTTCCATTTAAAAACCCGCCAAAACAATGCTTTTCATATTTTAAAAGCTTGACTCCAGCGAAAATCGTTTTCAGAGCAAAACATAAAATTTCCATTTCAAAAGGATTAGGCTTCGAGTGCTCCCCCTGCAAACTGCTAGAGCAATTTACCACATAATTGATCACATCAAACAACTTCACAAATGATATCCAAATATCAAGATCATTCATATGTAATCCCTCAACATCCTCAGAGCACCTAAAAATGTATCTAAAAGCAAAATGAGTATGAAAAACGACGAAAAATTAAAATCGTGCAATAACCGTGCGAATGGTTTTTACGCCCATAATTGCTCAGAAACAAAGTCTGATGTTTTTAAGCTCCAAAATCCTTTCTAACTTACACGTAACGCTATGAAAAATTAAAACCGACGCAAGTTTTTTACTTTGTTTCTTTGTTTGAGAAAAGTTTAAAAACGTTGGATTCAAGATATTCAAATTCATTTCCATTTAAAAACCCGCCAAAACAATGCTTTTCATATTTTAAAAGCTTGACTCCAGCGAAAATCGTTTTCAGAGCAAAACATAAAATTTCCATTTCAAAAGGATTAGGCTTCGAGTGCTCCCCCTGCAAACTGCTAGAGCAATTTACCACATAATTGATCACATCAAACAACTTCACAAATGATATCCAAATATCAAGATCATTCATATGTAATCCCTCAACATCCTCAGAGCACCTAAAAATGTATCTAAAAGCAAAATGAGTATGAAAAACGACGAAAAATTAAAATCGTGCAATAACCGTGCGAATGGTTTTTACGCCCATAATTGCTCAGAAACAAAGTCTGATGTTTTTAAGCTCCAAAATCCTTTCTAACTTACACGTAACGCTATGAAAAATTAAAACCGACGCAAGTTTTTTACTTTGTTTCTTTGTTTGAGAAAAGTTTAAAAACGTTGGATTCAAGATATTCAAATTCATTTCCATTTAAAAACCCGCCAAAACAATGCTTTTCATATTTTAAAAGCTTGACTCCAGCGAAAATCGTTTTCAGAGCAAAACATAAAATTTCCATTTCAAAAGGATTAGGCTTCGAGTGCTCCCCCTGCAAACTGCTAGAGCAATTTACCACATAATTGATCACATCAAACAACTTCACAAATGATATCCAAATATCAAGATCATTCATATGTAATCCCTCAACATCCTCAGAGCACCTAAAAATGTATCTAAAAGCAAAATGAGTATGAAAAACGACGAAAAATTAAAATCGTGCAATAACCGTGCGAATGGTTTTTACGCCCATAATTGCTCAGAAACAAAGTCTGATGTTTTTAAGCTCCAAAATCCTTTCTAACTTACACGTAACGCTATGAAAAATTAAAACCGACGCAAGTTTTTTACTTTGTTTCTTTGTTTGAGAAAAGTTTAAAAACGTTGGATTCAAGATATTCAAATTCATTTCCATTTAAAAACCCGCCAAAACAATGCTTTTCATATTTTAAAAGCTTGACTCCAGCGAAAATCGTTTTCAGAGCAAAACATAAAATTTCCATTTCAAAAGGATTAGGCTTCGAGTGCTCCCCCTGCAAACTGCTAGAGCAATTTACCACATAATTGATCACATCAAACAACTTCACAAATGATATCCAAATATCAAGATCATTCATATGTAATCCCTCAACATCCTCAGAGCACCTAAAAATGTATCTAAAAGCAAAATGAGTATGAAAAACGACGAAAAATTAAAATCGTGCAATAACCGTGCGAATGGTTTTTACGCCCCATAATTGCTCAGAAACAAAGTCTGATGTTTTTAAGCTCCAAAATCCTTTCTAACTTACACGTAACGCTATGAAAAATTAAAACCGACGCAAGTTTTTTACTTTGTTTCTTTGTTTGAGAAAAGTTTAAAAACGTTGGATTCAAGATATTCAAATTCATTTCCATTTAAAAACCCGCCAAAACAATGCTTTTCATATTTTAAAAGCTTGACTCCAGCGAAAATCGTTTTCAGAGCAAAACATAAAATTTCCATTTCAAAAGGATTAGGCTTCGAGTGCTCCCCCTGCAAACTGCTAGAGCAATTTACCACATAATTGATCACATCAAACAACTTCACAAATGATATCCAAATATCAAGATCATTCATATGTAATCCCTCAACATCCTCAGAGCACCTAAAAATGTATCTAAAAGCAAAATGAGTATGAAAAACGACGAAAAATTAAAATCGTGCAATAACCGTGCGAATGGTTTTTACGCCCCATAATTGCTCAGAAACAAAGTCTGATGTTTTTAAGCTCCAAAATCCTTTCTAACTTACACGTAACGCTATGAAAAATTAAAACCGACGCAAGTTTTTTACTTTGTTTCTTTGTTTGAGAAAAGTTTAAAAACGTTGGATTCAAGATATTCAAATTCATTTCCATTTAAAAACCCGCCAAAACAATGCTTTTCATATTTTAAAAGCTTGACTCCAGCGAAAATCGTTTTCAGAGCAAAACATAAAATTTCCATTTCAAAAGGATTAGGCTTCGAGTGCTCCCCCTGCAAACTGCTAGAGCAATTTACCACATAATTGATCACATCAAACAACTTCACAAATGATATCCAAATATCAAGATCATTCATATGTAATCCCTCAACATCCTCAGAGCACCTAAAAATGTATCTAAAAGCAAAATGAGTATGAAAAACGACGAAAAATTAAAATCGTGCAATAACCGTGCGAATGGTTTTTACGCCCCATAATTGCTCAGAAACAAAGTCTGATGTTTTTAAGCTCCAAAATCCTTTCTAACTTACACGTAACGCTATGAAAAATTAAAACCGACGCAAGTTTTTTACTTTGTTTCTTTGTTTGAGAAAAGTTTAAAAACGTTGGATTCAAGATATTCAAATTCATTTCCATTTAAAAACCCGCCAAAACAATGCTTTTCATATTTTAAAAGCTTGACTCCAGCGAAAATCGTTTTCAGAGCAAAACATAAAATTTCCATTTCAAAAGGATTAGGCTTCGAGTGCTCCCCCTGCAAACTGCTAGAGCAATTTACCACATAATTGATCACATCAAACAACTTCACAAATGATATCCAAATATCAAGATCATTCATATGTAATCCCTCAACATCCTCAGAGCACCTAAAAATGTATCTAAAAGCAAAATGAGTATGAAAAACGACGAAAAATTAAAATCGTGCAATAACCGTGCGAATGGTTTTTACGCCCCATAATTGCTCAGAAACAAAGTCTGATGTTTTTAAGCTCCAAAATCCTTTCTAACTTACACGTAACGCTATGAAAAATTAAAACCGACGCAAGTTTTTTACTTTGTTTCTTTGTTTGAGAAAAGTTTAAAAACGTTGGATTCAAGATATTCAAATTCATTTCCATTTAAAAACCCGCCAAAACAATGCTTTTCATATTTTAAAAGCTTGACTCCAGCGAAAATCGTTTTCAGAGCAAAACATAAAATTTCCATTTCAAAAGGATTAGGCTTCGAGTGCTCCCCCTGCAAACTGCTAGAGCAATTTACCACATAATTGATCACATCAAACAACTTCACAAATGATATCCAAATATCAAGATCATTCATATGTAATCCCTCAACATCCTCAGAGCACCTAAAAATGTATCTAAAAGCAAAATGAGTATGAAAAACGACGAAAAATTAAAATCGTGCAATAACCGTGCGAATGGTTTTTACGCCCCATAATTGCTCAGAAACAAAGTCTGATGTTTTTAAGCTCCAAAATCCTTTCTAACTTACACGTAACGCTATGAAAAATTAAAACCGACGCAAGTTTTTTACTTTGTTTCTTTGTTTGAGAAAAGTTTAAAAACGTTGGATTCAAGATATTCAAATTCATTTCCATTTAAAAACCCTCCAAAACAATGCTTTTCATATTTTAAAAGCTTGACTCCAGCGAAAATCGTTTTCAGAGCAAAACATAAAATTTCCATTTCAAAAGGATTAGGCTTCGAGTGCTCCCCCTGCAAACTGCTAGAGCAATTTACCACATAATTGATCACATCAAACAACTTCACAAATGATATCCAAATATCAAGATCATTCATATGTAATCCCTCAACATCCTCAGAGCACCTAAAAATGTATCTAAAAGCAAAATGAGTATGAAAAACGACGAAAAATTAAAATCGTGCAATAACCGTGCGAATGGTTTTTACGCCCATAATTGCTCAGAAACAAAGTCTGATGTTTTTAAGCTCCAAAATCCTTTCTAACTTACACGTAACGCTATGAAAAATTAAAACCGACGCAAGTTTTTTACTTTGTTTCTTTGTTTGAGAAAAGTTTAAAAACGTTGGATTCAAGATATTCAAATTCATTTCCATTTAAAAACCCGCCAAAACAATGCTTTTCATATTTTAAAAGCTTGACTCCAGCGAAAATCGTTTTCAGAGCAAAACATAAAATTTCCATTTCAAAAGGATTAGGCTTCGAGTGCTCCCCCTGCAAACTGCTAGAGCAATTTACCACATAATTGATCACATCAAACAACTTCACAAATGATATCCAAATATCAAGATCATTCATATGTAATCCCTCAACATCCTCAGAGCACCTAAAAATGTATCTAAAAGCAAAATGAGTATGAAAAACGACGAAAAATTAAAATCGTGCAATAACCGTGCGAATGGTTTTTACGCCCATAATTGCTCAGAAACAAAGTCTGATGTTTTTAAGCTCCAAAATCCTTTCTAACTTACACGTAACGCTATGAAAAATTAAAACCGACGCAAGTTTTTTACTTTGTTTCTTTGTTTGAGAAAAGTTTAAAAACGTTGGATTCAAGATATTCAAATTCATTTCCATTTAAAAACCCGCCAAAACAATGCTTTTCATATTTTAAAAGCTTGACTCCAGCGAAAATCGTTTTCAGAGCAAAACATAAAATTTCCATTTCAAAAGGATTAGGCTTCGAGTGCTCCCCCTGCAAACTGCTAGAGCAATTTACCACATAATTGATCACATCAAACAACTTCACAAATGATATCCAAATATCAAGATCATTCATATGTAATCCCTCAACATCCTCAGAGCACCTAAAAATGTATCTAAAAGCAAAATGAGTATGAAAAACGACGAAAAATTAAAATCGTGCAATAACCGTGCGAATGGTTTTTACGCCCATAATTGCTCAGAAACAAAGTCTGATGTTTTTAAGCTCCAAAATCCTTTCTAACTTACACGTAACGCTATGAAAAATTAAAACCGACGCAAGTTTTTTACTTTGTTTCTTTGTTTGAGAAAAGTTTAAAAACGTTGGATTCAAGATATTCAAATTCATTTCCATTTAAAAACCCGCCAAAACAATGCTTTTCATATTTTAAAAGCTTGACTCCAGCGAAAATCGTTTTCAGAGCAAAACATAAAATTTCCATTTCAAAAGGATTAGGCTTCGAGTGCTCCCCCTGCAAACTGCTAGAGCAATTTACCACATAATTGATCACATCAAACAACTTCACAAATGATATCCAAATATCAAGATCATTCATATGTAATCCCTCAACATCCTCAGAGCACCTAAAAATGTATCTAAAAGCAAAATGAGTATGAAAAACGACGAAAAATTAAAATCGTGCAATAACCGTGCGAATGGTTTTTACGCCCATAATTGCTCAGAAACAAAGTCTGATGTTTTTAAGCTCCAAAATCCTTTCTAACTTACACGTAACGCTATGAAAAATTAAAACCGACGCAAGTTTTTTACTTTGTTTCTTTGTTTGAGAAAAGTTTAAAAACGTTGGATTCAAGATATTCAAATTCATTTCCATTTAAAAACCCGCCAAAACAATGCTTTTCATATTTTAAAAGCTTGACTCCAGCGAAAATCGTTTTCAGAGCAAAACATAAAATTTCCATTTCAAAAGGATTAGGCTTCGAGTGCTCCCCCTGCAAACTGCTAGAGCAATTTACCACATAATTGATCACATCAAACAACTTCACAAATGATATCCAAATATCAAGATCATTCATATGTAATCCCTCAACATCCTCAGAGCACCTAAAAATGTATCTAAAAGCAAAATGAGTATGAAAAACGACGAAAAATTAAAATCGTGCAATAACCGTGCGAATGGTTTTTACGCCCATAATTGCTCAGAAACAAAGTCTGATGTTTTTAAGCTCCAAAATCCTTTCTAACTTACACGTAACGCTATGAAAAATTAAAACCGACGCAAGTTTTTTACTTTGTTTCTTTGTTTGAGAAAAGTTTAAAAACGTTGGATTCAAGATATTCAAATTCATTTCCATTTAAAAACCCGCCAAAACAATGCTTTTCATATTTTAAAAGCTTGACTCCAGCGAAAATCGTTTTCAGAGCAAAACATAAAATTTCCATTTCAAAAGGATTAGGCTTCGAGTGCTCCCCCTGCAAACTGCTAGAGCAATTTACCACATAATTGATCACATCAAACAACTTCACAAATGATATCCAAATATCAAGATCATTCATATGTAATCCCTCAACATCCTCAGAGCACCTAAAAATGTATCTAAAAGCAAAATGAGTATGAAAAACGACGAAAAATTAAAATCGTGCAATAACCGTGCGAATGGTTTTTACGCCCATAATTGCTCAGAAACAAAGTCTGATGTTTTTAAGCTCCAAAATCCTTTCTAACTTACACGTAACGCTATGAAAAATTAAAACCGACGCAAGTTTTTTACTTTGTTTCTTTGTTTGAGAAAAGTTTAAAAACGTTGGATTCAAGATATTCAAATTCATTTCCATTTAAAAACCCGCCAAAACAATGCTTTTCATATTTTAAAAGCTTGACTCCAGCGAAAATCGTTTTCAGAGCAAAACATAAAATTTCCATTTCAAAAGGATTAGGCTTCGAGTGCTCCCCCTGCAAACTGCTAGAGCAATTTACCACATAATTGATCACATCAAACAACTTCACAAATGATATCCAAATATCAAGATCATTCATATGTAATCCCTCAACATCCTCAGAGCACCTAAAAATGTATCTAAAAGCAAAATGAGTATGAAAAACGACGAAAAATTAAAATCGTGCAATAACCGTGCGAATGGTTTTTACGCCCATAATTGCTCAGAAACAAAGTCTGATGTTTTTAAGCTCCAAAATCCTTTCTAACTTACACGTAACGCTATGAAAAATTAAAACCGACGCAAGTTTTTTACTTTGTTTCTTTGTTTGAGAAAAGTTTAAAAACGTTGGATTCAAGATATTCAAATTCATTTCCATTTAAAAACCCGCCAAAACAATGCTTTTCATATTTTAAAAGCTTGACTCCAGCGAAAATCGTTTTCAGAGCAAAACATAAAATTTCCATTTCAAAAGGATTAGGCTTCGAGTGCTCCCCCTGCAAACTGCTAGAGCAATTTACCACATAATTGATCACATCAAACAACTTCACAAATGATATCCAAATATCAAGATCATTCATATGTAATCCCTCAACATCCTCAGAGCACCTAAAAATGTATCTAAAAGCAAAATGAGTATGAAAAACGACGAAAAATTAAAATCGTGCAATAACCGTGCGAATGGTTTTTACGCCCATAATTGCTCAGAAACAAAGTCTGATGTTTTTAAGCTCCAAAATCCTTTCTAACTTACACGTAACGCTATGAAAAATTAAAACCGACGCAAGTTTTTTACTTTGTTTCTTTGTTTGAGAAAAGTTTAAAAACGTTGGATTCAAGATATTCAAATTCATTTCCATTTAAAAACCCGCCAAAACAATGCTTTTCATATTTTAAAAGCTTGACTCCAGCGAAAATCGTTTTCAGAGCAAAACATAAAATTTCCATTTCAAAAGGATTAGGCTTCGAGTGCTCCCCCTGCAAACTGCTAGAGCAATTTACCACATAATTGATCACATCAAACAACTTCACAAATGATATCCAAATATCAAGATCATTCATATGTAATCCCTCAACATCCTCAGAGCACCTAAAAATGTATCTAAAAGCAAAATGAGTATGAAAAACGACGAAAAATTAAAATCGTGCAATAACCGTGCGAATGGTTTTTACGCCCATAATTGCTCAGAAACAAAGTCTGATGTTTTTAAGCTCCAAAATCCTTTCTAACTTACACGTAACGCTATGAAAAATTAAAACCGACGCAAGTTTTTTACTTTGTTTCTTTGTTTGAGAAAAGTTTAAAAACGTTGGATTCAAGATATTCAAATTCATTTCCATTTAAAAACCCGCCAAAACAATGCTTTTCATATTTTAAAAGCTTGACTCCAGCGAAAATCGTTTTCAGAGCAAAACATAAAATTTCCATTTCAAAAGGATTAGGCTTCGAGTGCTCCCCCTGCAAACTGCTAGAGCAATTTACCACATAATTGATCACATCAAACAACTTCACAAATGATATCCAAATATCAAGATCATTCATATGTAATCCCTCAACATCCTCAGAGCACCTAAAAATGTATCTAAAAGCAAAATGAGTATGAAAAACGACGAAAAATTAAAATCGTGCAATAACCGTGCGAATGGTTTTTACGCCCCATAATTGCTCAGAAACAAAGTCTGATGTTTTTAAGCTCCAAAATCCTTTCTAACTTACACGTAACGCTATGAAAAATTAAAACCGACGCAAGTTTTTTACTTTGTTTCTTTGTTTGAGAAAAGTTTAAAAACGTTGGATTCAAGATATTCAAATTCATTTCCATTTAAAAACCCGCCAAAACAATGCTTTTCATATTTTAAAAGCTTGACTCCAGCGAAAATCGTTTTCAGAGCAAAACATAAAATTTCCATTTCAAAAGGATTAGGCTTCGAGTGCTCCCCCTGCAAACTGCTAGAGCAATTTACCACATAATTGATCACATCAAACAACTTCACAAATGATATCCAAATATCAAGATCATTCATATGTAATCCCTCAACATCCTCAGAGCACCTAAAAATGTATCTAAAAGCAAAATGAGTATGAAAAACGACGAAAAATTAAAATCGTGCAATAACCGTGCGAATGGTTTTTACGCCCATAATTGCTCAGAAACAAAGTCTGATGTTTTTAAGCTCCAAAATCCTTTCTAACTTACACGTAACGCTATGAAAAATTAAAACCGACGCAAGTTTTTTACTTTGTTTCTTTGTTTGAGAAAAGTTTAAAAACGTTGGATTCAAGATATTCAAATTCATTTCCATTTAAAAACCCGCCAAAACAATGCTTTTCATATTTTAAAAGCTTGACTCCAGCGAAAATCGTTTTCAGAGCAAAACATAAAATTTCCATTTCAAAAGGATTAGGCTTCGAGTGCTCCCCCTGCAAACTGCTAGAGCAATTTACCACATAATTGATCACATCAAACAACTTCACAAATGATATCCAAATATCAAGATCATTCATATGTAATCCCTCAACATCCTCAGAGCACCTAAAAATGTATCTAAAAGCAAAATGAGTATGAAAAACGACGAAAAATTAAAATCGTGCAATAACCGTGCGAATGGTTTTTACGCCCATAATTGCTCAGAAACAAAGTCTGATGTTTTTAAGCTCCAAAATCCTTTCTAACTTACACGTAACGCTATGAAAAATTAAAACCGACGCAAGTTTTTTACTTTGTTTCTTTGTTTGAGAAAAGTTTAAAAACGTTGGATTCAAGATATTCAAATTCATTTCCATTTAAAAACCCGCCAAAACAATGCTTTTCATATTTTAAAAGCTTGACTCCAGCGAAAATCGTTTTCAGAGCAAAACATAAAATTTCCATTTCAAAAGGATTAGGCTTCGAGTGCTCCCCCTGCAAACTGCTAGAGCAATTTACCACATAATTGATCACATCAAACAACTTCACAAATGATATCCAAATATCAAGATCATTCATATGTAATCCCTCAACATCCTCAGAGCACCTAAAAATGTATCTAAAAGCAAAATGAGTATGAAAAACGACGAAAAATTAAAATCGTGCAATAACCGTGCGAATGGTTTTTACGCCCATAATTGCTCAGAAACAAAGTCTGATGTTTTTAAGCTCCAAAATCCTTTCTAACTTACACGTAACGCTATGAAAAATTAAAACCGACGCAAGTTTTTTACTTTGTTTCTTTGTTTGAGAAAAGTTTAAAAACGTTGGATTCAAGATATTCAAATTCATTTCCATTTAAAAACCCGCCAAAACAATGCTTTTCATATTTTAAAAGCTTGACTCCAGCGAAAATCGTTTTCAGAGCAAAACATAAAATTTCCATTTCAAAAGGATTAGGCTTCGAGTGCTCCCCCTGCAAACTGCTAGAGCAATTTACCACATAATTGATCACATCAAACAACTTCACAAATGATATCCAAATATCAAGATCATTCATATGTAATCCCTCAACATCCTCAGAGCACCTAAAAATGTATCTAAAAGCAAAATGAGTATGAAAAACGACGAAAAATTAAAATCGTGCAATAACCGTGCGAATGGTTTTTACGCCCATAATTGCTCAGAAACAAAGTCTGATGTTTTTAAGCTCCAAAATCCTTTCTAACTTACACGTAACGCTATGAAAAATTAAAACCGACGCAAGTTTTTTACTTTGTTTCTTTGTTTGAGAAAAGTTTAAAAACGTTGGATTCAAGATATTCAAATTCATTTCCATTTAAAAACCCGCCAAAACAATGCTTTTCATATTTTAAAAGCTTGACTCCAGCGAAAATCGTTTTCAGAGCAAAACATAAAATTTCCATTTCAAAAGGATTAGGCTTCGAGTGCTCCCCCTGCAAACTGCTAGAGCAATTTACCACATAATTGATCACATCAAACAACTTCACAAATGATATCCAAATATCAAGATCATTCATATGTAATCCCTCAACATCCTCAGAGCACCTAAAAATGTATCTAAAAGCAAAATGAGTATGAAAAACGACGAAAAATTAAAATCGTGCAATAACCGTGCGAATGGTTTTTACGCCCATAATTGCTCAGAAACAAAGTCTGATGTTTTTAAGCTCCAAAATCCTTTCTAACTTACACGTAACGCTATGAAAAATTAAAACCGACGCAAGTTTTTTACTTTGTTTCTTTGTTTGAGAAAAGTTTAAAAACGTTGGATTCAAGATATTCAAATTCATTTCCATTTAAAAACCCGCCAAAACAATGCTTTTCATATTTTAAAAGCTTGACTCCAGCGAAAATCGTTTTCAGAGCAAAACATAAAATTTCCATTTCAAAAGGATTAGGCTTCGAGTGCTCCCCCTGCAAACTGCTAGAGCAATTTACCACATAATTGATCACATCAAACAACTTCACAAATGATATCCAAATATCAAGATCATTCATATGTAATCCCTCAACATCCTCAGAGCACCTAAAAATGTATCTAAAAGCAAAATGAGTATGAAAAACGACGAAAAATTAAAATCGTGCAATAACCGTGCGAATGGTTTTTACGCCCATAATTGCTCAGAAACAAAGTCTGATGTTTTTAAGCTCCAAAATCCTTTCTAACTTACACGTAACGCTATGAAAAATTAAAACCGACGCAAGTTTTTTACTTTGTTTCTTTGTTTGAGAAAAGTTTAAAAACGTTGGATTCAAGATATTCAAATTCATTTCCATTTAAAAACCCGCCAAAACAATGCTTTTCATATTTTAAAAGCTTGACTCCAGCGAAAATCGTTTTCAGAGCAAAACATAAAATTTCCATTTCAAAAGGATTAGGCTTCGAGTGCTCCCCCTGCAAACTGCTAGAGCAATTTACCACATAATTGATCACATCAAACAACTTCACAAATGATATCCAAATATCAAGATCATTCATATGTAATCCCTCAACATCCTCAGAGCACCTAAAAATGTATCTAAAAGCAAAATGAGTATGAAAAACGACGAAAAATTAAAATCGTGCAATAACCGTGCGAATGGTTTTTACGCCCATAATTGCTCAGAAACAAAGTCTGATGTTTTTAAGCTCCAAAATCCTTTCTAACTTACACGTAACGCTATGAAAAATTAAAACCGACGCAAGTTTTTTACTTTGTTTCTTTGTTTGAGAAAAGTTTAAAAACGTTGGATTCAAGATATTCAAATTCATTTCCATTTAAAAACCCGCCAAAACAATGCTTTTCATATTTTAAAAGCTTGACTCCAGCGAAAATCGTTTTCAGAGCAAAACATAAAATTTCCATTTCAAAAGGATTAGGCTTCGAGTGCTCCCCCTGCAAACTGCTAGAGCAATTTACCACATAATTGATCACATCAAACAACTTCACAAATGATATCCAAATATCAAGATCATTCATATGTAATCCCTCAACATCCTCAGAGCACCTAAAAATGTATCTAAAAGCAAAATGAGTATGAAAAACGACGAAAAATTAAAATCGTGCAATAACCGTGCGAATGGTTTTTACGCCCATAATTGCTCAGAAACAAAGTCTGATGTTTTTAAGCTCCAAAATCCTTTCTAACTTACACGTAACGCTATGAAAAATTAAAACCGACGCAAGTTTTTTACTTTGTTTCTTTGTTTGAGAAAAGTTTAAAAACGTTGGATTCAAGATATTCAAATTCATTTCCATTTAGAAACCCGCCAAAACAATGCTTTTCATATTTTAAAAGCTTGACTCCAGCGAAAATCGTTTTCAGAGCAAAACATAAAATTTCCATTTCAAAAGGATTAGGCTTCGAGTGCTCCCCCTGCAAACTGCTAGAGCAATTTACCACATAATTGATCACATCAAACAACTTCACAAATGATATCCAAATATCAAGATCATTCATATGTAATCCCTCAACATCCTCAGAGCACCTAAAAATGTATCTAAAAGCAAAATGAGTATGAAAAACGACGAAAAATTAAAATCGTGCAATAACCGTGCGAATGGTTTTTACGCCCATAATTGCTCAGAAACAAAGTCTGATGTTTTTAAGCTCCAAAATCCTTTCTAACTTACACGTAACGCTATGAAAAATTAAAACCGACGCAAGTTTTTTACTTTGTTTCTTTGTTTGAGAAAAGTTTAAAAACGTTGGATTCAAGATATTCAAATTCATTTCCATTTAAAAACCCGCCAAAACAATGCTTTTCATATTTTAAAAGCTTGACTCCAGCGAAAATCGTTTTCAGAGCAAAACATAAAATTTCCATTTCAAAAGGATTAGGCTTCGAGTGCTCCCCCTGCAAACTGCTAGAGCAATTTACCACATAATTGATCACATCAAACAACTTCACAAATGATATCCAAATATCAAGATCATTCATATGTAATCCCTCAACATCCTCAGAGCACCTAAAAATGTATCTAAAAGCAAAATGAGTATGAAAAACGACGAAAAATTAAAATCGTGCAATAACCGTGCGAATGGTTTTTACGCCCATAATTGCTCAGAAACAAAGTCTGATGTTTTTAAGCTCCAAAATCCTTTCTAACTTACACGTAACGCTATGAAAAATTAAAACCGACGCAAGTTTTTTACTTTGTTTCTTTGTTTGAGAAAAGTTTAAAAACGTTGGATTCAAGATATTCAAATTCATTTCCATTTAAAAACCCGCCAAAACAATGCTTTTCATATTTTAAAAGCTTGACTCCAGCGAAAATCGTTTTCAGAGCAAAACATAAAATTTCCATTTCAAAAGGATTAGGCTTCGAGTGCTCCCCCTGCAAACTGCTAGAGCAATTTACCACATAATTGATCACATCAAACAACTTCACAAATGATATCCAAATATCAAGATCATTCATATGTAATCCCTCAACATCCTCAGAGCACCTAAAAATGTATCTAAAAGCAAAATGAGTATGAAAAACGACGAAAAATTAAAATCGTGCAATAACCGTGCGAATGGTTTTTACGCCCATAATTGCTCAGAAACAAAGTCTGATGTTTTTAAGCTCCAAAATCCTTTCTAACTTACACGTAACGCTATGAAAAATTAAAACCGACGCAAGTTTTTTACTTTGTTTCTTTGTTTGAGAAAAGTTTAAAAACGTTGGATTCAAGATATTCAAATTCATTTCCATTTAAAAACCCGCCAAAACAATGCTTTTCATATTTTAAAAGCTTGACTCCAGCGAAAATCGTTTTCAGAGCAAAACATAAAATTTCCATTTCAAAAGGATTAGGCTTCGAGTGCTCCCCCTGCAAACTGCTAGAGCAATTTACCACATAATTGATCACATCAAACAACTTCACAAATGATATCCAAATATCAAGATCATTCATATGTAATCCCTCAACATCCTCAGAGCACCTAAAAATGTATCTAAAAGCAAAATGAGTATGAAAAACGACGAAAAATTAAAATCGTGCAATAACCGTGCGAATGGTTTTTACGCCCATAATTGCTCAGAAACAAAGTCTGATGTTTTTAAGCTCCAAAATCCTTTCTAACTTACACGTAACGCTATGAAAAATTAAAACCGACGCAAGTTTTTTACTTTGTTTCTTTGTTTGAGAAAAGTTTAAAAACGTTGGATTCAAGATATTCAAATTCATTTCCATTTAAAAACCCGCCAAAACAATGCTTTTCATATTTTAAAAGCTTGACTCCAGCGAAAATCGTTTTCAGAGCAAAACATAAAATTTCCATTTCAAAAGGATTAGGCTTCGAGTGCTCCCCCTGCAAACTGCTAGAGCAATTTACCACATAATTGATCACATCAAACAACTTCACAAATGATATCCAAATATCAAGATCATTCATATGTAATCCCTCAACATCCTCAGAGCACCTAAAAATGTATCTAAAAGCAAAATGAGTATGAAAAACGACGAAAAATTAAAATCGTGCAATAACCGTGCGAATGGTTTTTACGCCCATAATTGCTCAGAAACAAAGTCTGATGTTTTTAAGCTCCAAAATCCTTTCTAACTTACACGTAACGCTATGAAAAATTAAAACCGACGCAAGTTTTTTACTTTGTTTCTTTGTTTGAGAAAAGTTTAAAAACGTTGGATTCAAGATATTCAAATTCATTTCCATTTAAAAACCCGCCAAAACAATGCTTTTCATATTTTAAAAGCTTGACTCCAGCGAAAATCGTTTTCAGAGCAAAACATAAAATTTCCATTTCAAAAGGATTAGGCTTCGAGTGCTCCCCCTGCAAACTGCTAGAGCAATTTACCACATAATTGATCACATCAAACAACTTCACAAATGATATCCAAATATCAAGATCATTCATATGTAATCCCTCAACATCCTCAGAGCACCTAAAAATGTATCTAAAAGCAAAATGAGTATGAAAAACGACGAAAAATTAAAATCGTGCAATAACCGTGCGAATGGTTTTTACGCCCATAATTGCTCAGAAACAAAGTCTGATGTTTTTAAGCTCCAAAATCCTTTCTAACTTACACGTAACGCTATGAAAAATTAAAACCGACGCAAGTTTTTTACTTTGTTTCTTTGTTTGAGAAAAGTTTAAAAACGTTGGATTCAAGATATTCAAATTCATTTCCATTTAAAAACCCGCCAAAACAATGCTTTTCATATTTTAAAAGCTTGACTCCAGCGAAAATCGTTTTCAGAGCAAAACATAAAATTTCCATTTCAAAAGGATTAGGCTTCGAGTGCTCCCCCTGCAAACTGCTAGAGCAATTTACCACATAATTGATCACATCAAACAACTTCACAAATGATATCCAAATATCAAGATCATTCATATGTAATCCCTCAACATCCTCAGAGCACCTAAAAATGTATCTAAAAGCAAAATGAGTATGAAAAACGACGAAAAATTAAAATCGTGCAATAACCGTGCGAATGGTTTTTACGCCCCATAATTGCTCAGAAACAAAGTCTGATGTTTTTAAGCTCCAAAATCCTTTCTAACTTACACGTAACGCTATGAAAAATTAAAACCGACGCAAGTTTTTTACTTTGTTTCTTTGTTTGAGAAAAGTTTAAAAACGTTGGATTCAAGATATTCAAATTCATTTCCATTTAAAAACCCGCCAAAACAATGCTTTTCATATTTTAAAAGCTTGACTCCAGCGAAAATCGTTTTCAGAGCAAAACATAAAATTTCCATTTCAAAAGGATTAGGCTTCGAGTGCTCCCCCTGCAAACTGCTAGAGCAATTTACCACATAATTGATCACATCAAACAACTTCACAAATGATATCCAAATATCAAGATCATTCATATGTAATCCCTCAACATCCTCAGAGCACCTAAAAATGTATCTAAAAGCAAAATGAGTATGAAAAACGACGAAAAATTAAAATCGTGCAATAACCGTGCGAATGGTTTTTACGCCCATAATTGCTCAGAAACAAAGTCTGATGTTTTTAAGCTCCAAAATCCTTTCTAACTTACACGTAACGCTATGAAAAATTAAAACCGACGCAAGTTTTTTACTTTGTTTCTTTGTTTGAGAAAAGTTTAAAAACGTTGGATTCAAGATATTCAAATTCATTTCCATTTAAAAACCCGCCAAAACAATGCTTTTCATATTTTAAAAGCTTGACTCCAGCGAAAATCGTTTTCAGAGCAAAACATAAAATTTCCATTTCAAAAGGATTAGGCTTCGAGTGCTCCCCCTGCAAACTGCTAGAGCAATTTACCACATAATTGATCACATCAAACAACTTCACAAATGATATCCAAATATCAAGATCATTCATATGTAATCCCTCAACATCCTCAGAGCACCTAAAAATGTATCTAAAAGCAAAATGAGTATGAAAAACGACGAAAAATTAAAATCGTGCAATAACCGTGGGAATGGTTTTTACGCCCCATAATTGCTCAGAAACAAAGTCTGATGTTTTTAAGCTCCAAAATCCTTTCTAACTTACACGTAACGATATGAAAAATTAAAACCGACGCAAGTTTTTTACTTTGTTTCTTTGTTTGAGAAAAGTTTAAAAACGTTGGATTCAAGATATTCAAATTCATTTCCATTTAAAAACCCGCCAAAACAATGCTTTTCATATTTTAAAAGCTTGACTCCAGCGAAAATCGTTTTCAGAGCAAAACATAAAATTTCCATTTCAAAAGGATTAGGCTTCGAGTGCTCCCCCTGCAAACTGCTAGAGCAATTTACCACATAATTGATCACATCAAACAACTTCACAAATGATATCCAAATATCAAGATCATTCATATGTAATCCCTCAACATCCTCAGAGCACCTAAAAATGTATCTAAAAGCAAAATGAGTATGAAAAACGACGAAAAATTAAAATCGTGCAATAACCGTGCGAATGGTTTTTACGCCCCATAATTGCTCAGAAACAAAGTCTGATGTTTTTAAGCTCCAAAATCCTTTCTAACTTACACGTAACGCTATGAAAAATTAAAACCGACGCAAGTTTTTTACTTTGTTTCTTTGTTTGAGAAAAGTTTAAAAACGTTGGATTCAAGATATTCAAATTCATTTCCATTTAAAAACCCGCCAAAACAATGCTTTTCATATTTTAAAAGCTTGACTCCAGCGAAAATCGTTTTCAGAGCAAAACATAAAATTTCCATTTCAAAAGGATTAGGCTTCGAGTGCTCCCCCTGCAAACTGCTAGAGCAATTTACCACATAATTGATCACATCAAACAACTTCACAAATGATATCCAAATATCAAGATCATTCATATGTAATCCCTCAACATCCTCAGAGCACCTAAAAATGTATCTAAAAGCAAAATGAGTATGAAAAACGACGAAAAATTAAAATCGTGCAATAACCGTGCGAATGGTTTTTACGCCCATAATTGCTCAGAAACAAAGTCTGATGTTTTTAAGCTCCAAAATCCTTTCTAACTTACACGTAACGCTATGAAAAATTAAAACCGACGCAAGTTTTTTACTTTGTTTCTTTGTTTGAGAAAAGTTTAAAAACGTTGGATTCAAGATATTCAAATTCATTTCCATTTAAAAACCCGCCAAAACAATGCTTTTCATATTTTAAAAGCTTGACTCCAGCGAAAATCGTTTTCAGAGCAAAACATAAAATTTCCATTTCAAAAGGATTAGGCTTCGAGTGCTCCCCCTGCAAACTGCTAGAGCAATTTACCACATAATTGATCACATCAAACAACTTCACAAATGATATCCAAATATCAAGATCATTCATATGTAATCCCTCAACATCCTCAGAGCACCTAAAAATGTATCTAAAAGCAAAATGAGTATGAAAAACGACGAAAAATTAAAATCGTGCAATAACCGTGCGAATGGTTTTTACGCCCATAATTGCTCAGAAACAAAGTCTGATGTTTTTAAGCTCCAAAATCCTTTCTAACTTACACGTAACGCTATGAAAAATTAAAACCGACGCAAGTTTTTTACTTTGTTTCTTTGTTTGAGAAAAGTTTAAAAACGTTGGATTCAAGATATTCAAATTCATTTCCATTTAAAAACCCGCCAAAACAATGCTTTTCATATTTTAAAAGCTTGACTCCAGCGAAAATCGTTTTCAGAGCAAAACATAAAATTTCCATTTCAAAAGGATTAGGCTTCGAGTGCTCCCCCTGCAAACTGCTAGAGCAATTTACCACATAATTGATCACATCAAACAACTTCACAAATGATATCCAAATATCAAGATCATTCATATGTAATCCCTCAACATCCTCAGAGCACCTAAAAATGTATCTAAAAGCAAAATGAGTATGAAAAACGACGAAAAATTAAAATCGTGCAATAACCGTGCGAATGGTTTTTACGCCCATAATTGCTCAGAAACAAAGTCTGATGTTTTTAAGCTCCAAAATCCTTTCTAACTTACACGTAACGCTATGAAAAATTAAAACCGACGCAAGTTTTTTACTTTGTTTCTTTGTTTGAGAAAAGTTTAAAAACGTTGGATTCAAGATATTCAAATTCATTTCCATTTAAAAACCCGCCAAAACAATGCTTTTCATATTTTAAAAGCTTGACTCCAGCGAAAATCGTTTTCAGAGCAAAACATAAAATTTCCATTTCAAAAGGATTAGGCTTCGAGTGCTCCCCCTGCAAACTGCTAGAGCAATTTACCACATAATTGATCACATCAAACAACTTCACAAATGATATCCAAATATCAAGATCATTCATATGTAATCCCTCAACATCCTCAGAGCACCTAAAAATGTATCTAAAAGCAAAATGAGTATGAAAAACGACGAAAAATTAAAATCGTGCAATAACCGTGCGAATGGTTTTTACGCCCCATAATTGCTCAGAAACAAAGTCTGATGTTTTTAAGCTCCAAAATCCTTTCTAACTTACACGTAACGCTATGAAAAATTAAAACCGACGCAAGTTTTTTACTTTGTTTCTTTGTTTGAGAAAAGTTTAAAAACGTTGGATTCAAGATATTCAAATTCATTTCCATTTAAAAACCCGCCAAAACAATGCTTTTCATATTTTAAAAGCTTGACTCCAGCGAAAATCGTTTTCAGAGCAAAACATAAAATTTCCATTTCAAAAGGATTAGGCTTCGAGTGCTCCCCCTGCAAACTGCTAGAGCAATTTACCACATAATTGATCACATCAAACAACTTCACAAATGATATCCAAATATCAAGATCATTCATATGTAATCCCTCAACATCCTCAGAGCACCTAAAAATGTATCTAAAAGCAAAATGAGTATGAAAAACGACGAAAAATTAAAATCGTGCAATAACCGTGCGAATGGTTTTTACGCCCCATAATTGCTCAGAAACAAAGTCTGATGTTTTTAAGCTCCAAAATCCTTTCTAACTTACACGTAACGCTATGAAAAATTAAAACCGACGCAAGTTTTTTACTTTGTTTCTTTGTTTGAGAAAAGTTTAAAAACGTTGGATTCAAGATATTCAAATTCATTTCCATTTAAAAACCCGCCAAAACAATGCTTTTCATATTTTAAAAGCTTGACTCCAGCGAAAATCGTTTTCAGAGCAAAACATAAAATTTCCATTTCAAAAGGATTAGGCTTCGAGTGCTCCCCCTGCAAACTGCTAGAGCAATTTACCACATAATTGATCACATCAAACAACTTCACAAATGATATCCAAATATCAAGATCATTCATATGTAATCCCTCAACATCCTCAGAGCACCTAAAAATGTATCTAAAAGCAAAATGAGTATGAAAAACGACGAAAAATTAAAATCGTGCAATAACCGTGCGAATGGTTTTTACGCCCCATAATTGCTCAGAAACAAAGTCTGATGTTTTTAAGCTCCAAAATCCTTTCTAACTTACACGTAACGCTATGAAAAATTAAAACCGACGCAAGTTTTTTACTTTGTTTCTTTGTTTGAGAAAAGTTTAAAAACGTTGGATTCAAGATATTCAAATTCATTTCCATTTAAAAACCCGCCAAAACAATGCTTTTCATATTTTAAAAGCTTGACTCCAGCGAAAATCGTTTTCAGAGCAAAACATAAAATTTCCATTTCAAAAGGATTAGGCTTCGAGTGCTCCCCCTGCAAACTGCTAGAGCAATTTACCACATAATTGATCACATCAAACAACTTCACAAATGATATCCAAATATCAAGATCATTCATATGTAATCCCTCAACATCCTCAGAGCACCTAAAAATGTATCTAAAAGCAAAATGAGTATGAAAAACGACGAAAAATTAAAATCGTGCAATAACCGTGCGAATGGTTTTTACGCCCCATAATTGCTCAGAAACAAAGTCTGATGTTTTTAAGCTCCAAAATCCTTTCTAACTTACACGTAACGCTATGAAAAATTAAAACCGACGCAAGTTTTTTACTTTGTTTCTTTGTTTGAGAAAAGTTTAAAAACGTTGGATTCAAGATATTCAAATTCATTTCCATTTAAAAACCCGCCAAAACAATGCTTTTCATATTTTAAAAGCTTGACTCCAGCGAAAATCGTTTTCAGAGCAAAACATAAAATTTCCATTTCAAAAGGATTAGGCTTCGAGTGCTCCCCCTGCAAACTGCTAGAGCAATTTACCACATAATTGATCACATCAAACAACTTCACAAATGATATCCAAATATCAAGATCATTCATATGTAATCCCTCAACATCCTCAGAGCACCTAAAAATGTATCTAAAAGCAAAATGAGTATGAAAAACGACGAAAAATTAAAATCGTGCAATAACCGTGCGAATGGTTTTTACGCCCCATAATTGCTCAGAAACAAAGTCTGATGTTTTTAAGCTCCAAAATCCTTTCTAACTTACACGTAACGCTATGAAAAATTAAAACCGACGCAAGTTTTTTACTTTGTTTCTTTGTTTGAGAAAAGTTTAAAAACGTTGGATTCAAGATATTCAAATTCATTTCCATTTAAAAACCCGCCAAAACAATGCTTTTCATATTTTAAAAGCTTGACTCCAGCGAAAATCGTTTTCAGAGCAAAACATAAAATTTCCATTTCAAAAGGATTAGGCTTCGAGTGCTCCCCCTGCAAACTGCTAGAGCAATTTACCACATAATTGATCACATCAAACAACTTCACAAATGATATCCAAATATCAAGATCATTCATATGTAATCCCTCAACATCCTCAGAGCACCTAAAAATGTATCTAAAAGCAAAATGAGTATGAAAAACGACGAAAAATTAAAATCGTGCAATAACCGTGCGAATGGTTTTTACGCCCCATAATTGCTCAGAAACAAAGTCTGATGTTTTTAAGCTCCAAAATCCTTTCTAACTTACACGTAACGCTATGAAAAATTAAAACCGACGCAAGTTTTTTACTTTGTTTCTTTGTTTGAGAAAAGTTTAAAAACGTTGGATTCAAGATATTCAAATTCATTTCCATTTAAAAACCCGCCAAAACAATGCTTTTCATATTTTAAAAGCTTGACTCCAGCGAAAATCGTTTTCAGAGCAAAACATAAAATTTCCATTTCAAAAGGATTAGGCTTCGAGTGCTCCCCCTGCAAACTGCTAGAGCAATTTACCACATAATTGATCACATCAAACAACTTCACAAATGATATCCAAATATCAAGATCATTCATATGTAATCCCTCAACATCCTCAGAGCACCTAAAAATGTATCTAAAAGCAAAATGAGTATGAAAAACGACGAAAAATTAAAATCGTGCAATAACCGTGCGAATGGTTTTTACGCCCCATAATTGCTCAGAAACAAAGTCTGATGTTTTTAAGCTCCAAAATCCTTTCTAACTTACACGTAACGCTATGAAAAATTAAAACCGACGCAAGTTTTTTACTTTGTTTCTTTGTTTGAGAAAAGTTTAAAAACGTTGGATTCAAGATATTCAAATTCATTTCCATTTAAAAACCCGCCAAAACAATGCTTTTCATATTTTAAAAGCTTGACTCCAGCGAAAATCGTTTTCAGAGCAAAACATAAAATTTCCATTTCAAAAGGATTAGGCTTCGAGTGCTCCCCCTGCAAACTGCTAGAGCAATTTACCACATAATTGATCACATCAAACAACTTCACAAATGATATCCAAATATCAAGATCATTCATATGTAATCCCTCAACATCCTCAGAGCACCTAAAAATGTATCTAAAAGCAAAATGAGTATGAAAAACGACGAAAAATTAAAATCGTGCAATAACCGTGCGAATGGTTTTTACGCCCCATAATTGCTCAGAAACAAAGTCTGATGTTTTTAAGCTCCAAAATCCTTTCTAACTTACACGTAACGCTATGAAAAATTAAAACCGACGCAAGTTTTTTACTTTGTTTCTTTGTTTGAGAAAAGTTTAAAAACGTTGGATTCAAGATATTCAAATTCATTTCCATTTAAAAACCCGCCAAAACAATGCTTTTCATATTTTAAAAGCTTGACTCCAGCGAAAATCGTTTTCAGAGCAAAACATAAAATTTCCATTTCAAAAGGATTAGGCTTCGAGTGCTCCCCCTGCAAACTGCTAGAGCAATTTACCACATAATTGATCACATCAAACAACTTCACAAATGATATCCAAATATCAAGATCATTCATATGTAATCCCTCAACATCCTCAGAGCACCTAAAAATGTATCTAAAAGCAAAATGAGTATGAAAAACGACGAAAAATTAAAATCGTGCAATAACCGTGCGAATGGTTTTTACGCCCCATAATTGCTCAGAAACAAAGTCTGATGTTTTTAAGCTCCAAAATCCTTTCTAACTTACACGTAACGCTATGAAAAATTAAAACCGACGCAAGTTTTTTACTTTGTTTCTTTGTTTGAGAAAAGTTTAAAAACGTTGGATTCAAGATATTCAAATTCATTTCCATTTAAAAACCCGCCAAAACAATGCTTTTCATATTTTAAAAGCTTGACTCCAGCGAAAATCGTTTTCAGAGCAAAACATAAAATTTCCATTTCAAAAGGATTAGGCTTCGAGTGCTCCCCCTGCAAACTGCTAGAGCAATTTACCACATAATTGATCACATCAAACAACTTCACAAATGATATCCAAATATCAAGATCATTCATATGTAATCCCTCAACATCCTCAGAGCACCTAAAAATGTATCTAAAAGCAAAATGAGTATGAAAAACGACGAAAAATTAAAATCGTGCAATAACCGTGCGAATGGTTTTTACGCCCCATAATTGCTCAGAAACAAAGTCTGATGTTTTTAAGCTCCAAAATCCTTTCTAACTTACACGTAACGCTATGAAAAATTAAAACCGACGCAAGTTTTTTACTTTGTTTCTTTGTTTGAGAAAAGTTTAAAAACGTTGGATTCAAGATATTCAAATTCATTTCCATTTAAAAACCCGCCAAAACAATGCTTTTCATATTTTAAAAGCTTGACTCCAGCGAAAATCGTTTTCAGAGCAAAACATAAAATTTCCATTTCAAAAGGATTAGGCTTCGAGTGCTCCCCCTGCAAACTGCTAGAGCAATTTACCACATAATTGATCACATCAAACAACTTCACAAATGATATCCAAATATCAAGATCATTCATATGTAATCCCTCAACATCCTCAGAGCACCTAAAAATGTATCTAAAAGCAAAATGAGTATGAAAAACGACGAAAAATTAAAATCGTGCAATAACCGTGCGAATGGTTTTTACGCCCCATAATTGCTCAGAAACAAAGTCTGATGTTTTTAAGCTCCAAAATCCTTTCTAACTTACACGTAACGCTATGAAAAATTAAAACCGACGCAAGTTTTTTACTTTGTTTCTTTGTTTGAGAAAAGTTTAAAAACGTTGGATTCAAGATATTCAAATTCATTTCCATTTAAAAACCCGCCAAAACAATGCTTTTCATATTTTAAAAGCTTGACTCCAGCGAAAATCGTTTTCAGAGCAAAACATAAAATTTCCATTTCAAAAGGATTAGGCTTCGAGTGCTCCCCCTGCAAACTGCTAGAGCAATTTACCACATAATTGATCACATCAAACAACTTCACAAATGATATCCAAATATCAAGATCATTCATATGTAATCCCTCAACATCCTCAGAGCACCTAAAAATGTATCTAAAAGCAAAATGAGTATGAAAAACGACGAAAAATTAAAATCGTGCAATAACCGTGCGAATGGTTTTTACGCCCCATAATTGCTCAGAAACAAAGTCTGATGTTTTTAAGCTCCAAAATCCTTTCTAACTTACACGTAACGCTATGAAAAATTAAAACCGACGCAAGTTTTTTACTTTGTTTCTTTGTTTGAGAAAAGTTTAAAAACGTTGGATTCAAGATATTCAAATTCATTTCCATTTAAAAACCCGCCAAAACAATGCTTTTCATATTTTAAAAGCTTGACTCCAGCGAAAATCGTTTTCAGAGCAAAACATAAAATTTCCATTTCAAAAGGATTAGGCTTCGAGTGCTCCCCCTGCAAACTGCTAGAGCAATTTACCACATAATTGATCACATCAAACAACTTCACAAATGATATCCAAATATCAAGATCATTCATATGTAATCCCTCAACATCCTCAGAGCACCTAAAAATGTATCTAAAAGCAAAATGAGTATGAAAAACGACGAAAAATTAAAATCGTGCAATAACCGTGCGAATGGTTTTTACGCCCCATAATTGCTCAGAAACAAAGTCTGATGTTTTTAAGCTCCAAAATCCTTTCTAACTTACACGTAACGCTATGAAAAATTAAAACCGACGCAAGTTTTTTACTTTGTTTCTTTGTTTGAGAAAAGTTTAAAAACGTTGGATTCAAGATATTCAAATTCATTTCCATTTAAAAACCCGCCAAAACAATGCTTTTCATATTTTAAAAGCTTGACTCCAGCGAAAATCGTTTTCAGAGCAAAACATAAAATTTCCATTTCAAAAGGATTAGGCTTCGAGTGCTCCCCCTGCAAACTGCTAGAGCAATTTACCACATAATTGATCACATCAAACAACTTCACAAATGATATCCAAATATCAAGATCATTCATATGTAATCCCTCAACATCCTCAGAGCACCTAAAAATGTATCTAAAAGCAAAATGAGTATGAAAAACGACGAAAAATTAAAATCGTGCAATAACCGTGCGAATGGTTTTTACGCCCCATAATTGCTCAGAAACAAAGTCTGATGTTTTTAAGCTCCAAAATCCTTTCTAACTTACACGTAACGCTATGAAAAATTAAAACCGACGCAAGTTTTTTACTTTGTTTCTTTGTTTGAGAAAAGTTTAAAAACGTTGGATTCAAGATATTCAAATTCATTTCCATTTAAAAACCCGCCAAAACAATGCTTTTCATATTTTAAAAGCTTGACTCCAGCGAAAATCGTTTTCAGAGCAAAACATAAAATTTCCATTTCAAAAGGATTAGGCTTCGAGTGCTCCCCCTGCAAACTGCTAGAGCAATTTACCACATAATTGATCACATCAAACAACTTCACAAATGATATCCAAATATCAAGATCATTCATATGTAATCCCTCAACATCCTCAGAGCACCTAAAAATGTATCTAAAAGCAAAATGAGTATGAAAAACGACGAAAAATTAAAATCGTGCAATAACCGTGCGAATGGTTTTTACGCCCCATAATTGCTCAGAAACAAAGTCTGATGTTTTTAAGCTCCAAAATCCTTTCTAACTTACACGTAACGCTATGAAAAATTAAAACCGACGCAAGTTTTTTACTTTGTTTCTTTGTTTGAGAAAAGTTTAAAAACGTTGGATTCAAGATATTCAAATTCATTTCCATTTAAAAACCCGCCAAAACAATGCTTTTCATATTTTAAAAGCTTGACTCCAGCGAAAATCGTTTTCAGAGCAAAACATAAAATTTCCATTTCAAAAGGATTAGGCTTCGAGTGCTCCCCCTGCAAACTGCTAGAGCAATTTACCACATAATTGATCACATCAAACAACTTCACAAATGATATCCAAATATCAAGATCATTCATATGTAATCCCTCAACATCCTCAGAGCACCTAAAAATGTATCTAAAAGCAAAATGAGTATGAAAAACGACGAAAAATTAAAATCGTGCAATAACCGTGCGAATGGTTTTTACGCCCCATAATTGCTCAGAAACAAAGTCTGATGTTTTTAAGCTCCAAAATCCTTTCTAACTTACACGTAACGCTATGAAAAATTAAAACCGACGCAAGTTTTTTACTTTGTTTCTTTGTTTGAGAAAAGTTTAAAAACGTTGGATTCAAGATATTCAAATTCATTTCCATTTAAAAACCCGCCAAAACAATGCTTTTCATATTTTAAAAGCTTGACTCCAGCGAAAATCGTTTTCAGAGCAAAACATAAAATTTCCATTTCAAAAGGATTAGGCTTCGAGTGCTCCCCCTGCAAACTGCTAGAGCAATTTACCACATAATTGATCACATCAAACAACTTCACAAATGATATCCAAATATCAAGATCATTCATATGTAATCCCTCAACATCCTCAGAGCACCTAAAAATGTATCTAAAAGCAAAATGAGTATGAAAAACGACGAAAAATTAAAATCGTGCAATAACCGTGCGAATGGTTTTTACGCCCCATAATTGCTCAGAAACAAAGTCTGATGTTTTTAAGCTCCAAAATCCTTTCTAACTTACACGTAACGCTATGAAAAATTAAAACCGACGCAAGTTTTTTACTTTGTTTCTTTGTTTGAGAAAAGTTTAAAAACGTTGGATTCAAGATATTCAAATTCATTTCCATTTAAAAACCCGCCAAAACAATGCTTTTCATATTTTAAAAGCTTGACTCCAGCGAAAATCGTTTTCAGAGCAAAACATAAAATTTCCATTTCAAAAGGATTAGGCTTCGAGTGCTCCCCCTGCAAACTGCTAGAGCAATTTACCACATAATTGATCACATCAAACAACTTCACAAATGATATCCAAATATCAAGATCATTCATATGTAATCCCTCAACATCCTCAGAGCACCTAAAAATGTATCTAAAAGCAAAATGAGTATGAAAAACGACGAAAAATTAAAATCGTGCAATAACCGTGCGAATGGTTTTTACGCCCCATAATTGCTCAGAAACAAAGTCTGATGTTTTTAAGCTCCAAAATCCTTTCTAACTTACACGTAACGCTATGAAAAATTAAAACCGACGCAAGTTTTTTACTTTGTTTCTTTGTTTGAGAAAAGTTTAAAAACGTTGGATTCAAGATATTCAAATTCATTTCCATTTAAAAACCCGCCAAAACAATGCTTTTCATATTTTAAAAGCTTGACTCCAGCGAAAATCGTTTTCAGAGCAAAACATAAAATTTCCATTTCAAAAGGATTAGGCTTCGAGTGCTCCCCCTGCAAACTGCTAGAGCAATTTACCACATAATTGATCACATCAAACAACTTCACAAATGATATCCAAATATCAAGATCATTCATATGTAATCCCTCAACATCCTCAGAGCACCTAAAAATGTATCTAAAAGCAAAATGAGTATGAAAAACGACGAAAAATTAAAATCGTGCAATAACCGTGCGAATGGTTTTTACGCCCCATAATTGCTCAGAAACAAAGTCTGATGTTTTTAAGCTCCAAAATCCTTTCTAACTTACACGTAACGCTATGAAAAATTAAAACCGACGCAAGTTTTTTACTTTGTTTCTTTGTTTGAGAAAAGTTTAAAAACGTTGGATTCAAGATATTCAAATTCATTTCCATTTAAAAACCCGCCAAAACAATGCTTTTCATATTTTAAAAGCTTGACTCCAGCGAAAATCGTTTTCAGAGCAAAACATAAAATTTCCATTTCAAAAGGATTAGGCTTCGAGTGCTCCCCCTGCAAACTGCTAGAGCAATTTACCACATAATTGATCACATCAAACAACTTCACAAATGATATCCAAATATCAAGATCATTCATATGTAATCCCTCAACATCCTCAGAGCACCTAAAAATGTATCTAAAAGCAAAATGAGTATGAAAAACGACGAAAAATTAAAATCGTGCAATAACCGTGCGAATGGTTTTTACGCCCCATAATTGCTCAGAAACAAAGTCTGATGTTTTTAAGCTCCAAAATCCTTTCTAACTTACACGTAACGCTATGAAAAATTAAAACCGACGCAAGTTTTTTACTTTGTTTCTTTGTTTGAGAAAAGTTTAAAAACGTTGGATTCAAGATATTCAAATTCATTTCCATTTAAAAACCCGCCAAAACAATGCTTTTCATATTTTAAAAGCTTGACTCCAGCGAAAATCGTTTTCAGAGCAAAACATAAAATTTCCATTTCAAAAGGATTAGGCTTCGAGTGCTCCCCCTGCAAACTGCTAGAGCAATTTACCACATAATTGATCACATCAAACAACTTCACAAATGATATCCAAATATCAAGATCATTCATATGTAATCCCTCAACATCCTCAGAGCACCTAAAAATGTATCTAAAAGCAAAATGAGTATGAAAAACGACGAAAAATTAAAATCGTGCAATAACCGTGCGAATGGTTTTTACGCCCCATAATTGCTCAGAAACAAAGTCTGATGTTTTTAAGCTCCAAAATCCTTTCTAACTTACACGTAACGCTATGAAAAATTAAAACCGACGCAAGTTTTTTACTTTGTTTCTTTGTTTGAGAAAAGTTTAAAAACGTTGGATTCAAGATATTCAAATTCATTTCCATTTAAAAACCCGCCAAAACAATGCTTTTCATATTTTAAAAGCTTGACTCCAGCGAAAATCGTTTTCAGAGCAAAACATAAAATTTCCATTTCAAAAGGATTAGGCTTCGAGTGCTCCCCCTGCAAACTGCTAGAGCAATTTACCACATAATTGATCACATCAAACAACTTCACAAATGATATCCAAATATCAAGATCATTCATATGTAATCCCTCAACATCCTCAGAGCACCTAAAAATGTATCTAAAAGCAAAATGAGTATGAAAAACGACGAAAAATTAAAATCGTGCAATAACCGTGCGAATGGTTTTTACGCCCCATAATTGCTCAGAAACAAAGTCTGATGTTTTTAAGCTCCAAAATCCTTTCTAACTTACACGTAACGCTATGAAAAATTAAAACCGACGCAAGTTTTTTACTTTGTTTCTTTGTTTGAGAAAAGTTTAAAAACGTTGGATTCAAGATATTCAAATTCATTTCCATTTAAAAACCCGCCAAAACAATGCTTTTCATATTTTAAAAGCTTGACTCCAGCGAAAATCGTTTTCAGAGCAAAACATAAAATTTCCATTTCAAAAGGATTAGGCTTCGAGTGCTCCCCCTGCAAACTGCTAGAGCAATTTACCACATAATTGATCACATCAAACAACTTCACAAATGATATCCAAATATCAAGATCATTCATATGTAATCCCTCAACATCCTCAGAGCACCTAAAAATGTATCTAAAAGCAAAATGAGTATGAAAAACGACGAAAAATTAAAATCGTGCAATAACCGTGCGAATGGTTTTTACGCCCCATAATTGCTCAGAAACAAAGTCTGATGTTTTTAAGCTCCAAAATCCTTTCTAACTTACACGTAACGCTATGAAAAATTAAAACCGACGCAAGTTTTTTACTTTGTTTCTTTGTTTGAGAAAAGTTTAAAAACGTTGGATTCAAGATATTCAAATTCATTTCCATTTAAAAACCCGCCAAAACAATGCTTTTCATATTTTAAAAGCTTGACTCCAGCGAAAATCGTTTTCAGAGCAAAACATAAAATTTCCATTTCAAAAGGATTAGGCTTCGAGTGCTCCCCCTGCAAACTGCTAGAGCAATTTACCACATAATTGATCACATCAAACAACTTCACAAATGATATCCAAATATCAAGATCATTCATATGTAATCCCTCAACATCCTCAGAGCACCTAAAAATGTATCTAAAAGCAAAATGAGTATGAAAAACGACGAAAAATTAAAATCGTGCAATAGCCGTGCGAATGGTTTTTACGCCCCATAATTGCTCAGAAACAAAGTCTGATGTTTTTAAGCTCCAAAATCCTTTCTAACTTACACGTAACGCTATGAAAAATTAAAACCGACGCAAGTTTTTTACTTTGTTTCTTTGTTTGAGAAAAGTTTAAAAACGTTGGATTCAAGATATTCAAATTCATTTCCATTTAAAAACCCGCCAAAACAATGCTTTTCATATTTTAAAAGCTTGACTCCAGCGAAAATCGTTTTCAGAGCAAAACATAAAATTTCCATTTCAAAAGGATTAGGCTTCGAGTGCTCCCCCTGCAAACTGCTAGAGCAATTTACCACATAATTGATCACATCAAACAACTTCACAAATGATATCCAAATATCAAGATCATTCATATGTAATCCCTCAACATCCTCAGAGCACCTAAAAATGTATCTAAAAGCAAAATGAGTATGAAAAACGACGAAAAATTAAAATCGTGCAATAACCGTGCGAATGGTTTTTACGCCCCATAATTGCTCAGAAACAAAGTCTGATGTTTTTAAGCTCCAAAATCCTTTCTAACTTACACGTAACGCTATGAAAAATTAAAACCGACGCAAGTTTTTTACTTTGTTTCTTTGTTTGAGAAAAGTTTAAAAACGTTGGATTCAAGATATTCAAATTCATTTCCATTTAAAAACCCGCCAAAACAATGCTTTTCATATTTTAAAAGCTTGACTCCAGCGAAAATCGTTTTCAGAGCAAAACATAAAATTTCCATTTCAAAAGGATTAGGCTTCGAGTGCTCCCCCTGCAAACTGCTAGAGCAATTTACCACATAATTGATCACATCAAACAACTTCACAAATGATATCCAAATATCAAGATCATTCATATGTAATCCCTCAACATCCTCAGAGCACCTAAAAATGTATCTAAAAGCAAAATGAGTATGAAAAACGACGAAAAATTAAAATCGTGCAATAGCCGTGCGAATGGTTTTTACGCCCCATAATTGCTCAGAAACAAAGTCTGATGTTTTTAAGCTCCAAAATCCTTTCTAACTTACACGTAACGCTATGAAAAATTAAAACCGACGCAAGTTTTTTACTTTGTTTCTTTGTTTGAGAAAAGTTTAAAAACGTTGGATTCAAGATATTCAAATTCATTTCCATTTAAAAACCCGCCAAAACAATGCTTTTCATATTTTAAAAGCTTGACTCCAGCGAAAATCGTTTTCAGAGCAAAACATAAAATTTCCATTTCAAAAGGATTAGGCTTCGAGTGCTCCCCCTGCAAACTGCTAGAGCAATTTACCACATAATTGATCACATCAAACAACTTCACAAATGATATCCAAATATCAAGATCATTCATATGTAATCCCTCAACATCCTCAGAGCACCTAAAAATGTATCTAAAAGCAAAATGAGTATGAAAAACGACGAAAAATTAAAATCGTGCAATAACCGTGCGAATGGTTTTTACGCCCCATAATTGCTCAGAAACAAAGTCTGATGTTTTTAAGCTCCAAAATCCTTTCTAACTTACACGTAACGCTATGAAAAATTAAAACCGACGCAAGTTTTTTACTTTGTTTCTTTGTTTGAGAAAAGTTTAAAAACGTTGGATTCAAGATATTCAAATTCATTTCCATTTAAAAACCCGCCAAAACAATGCTTTTCATATTTTAAAAGCTTGACTCCAGCGAAAATCGTTTTCAGAGCAAAACATAAAATTTCCATTTCAAAAGGATTAGGCTTCGAGTGCTCCCCCTGCAAACTGCTAGAGCAATTTACCACATAATTGATCACATCAAACAACTTCACAAATGATATCCAAATATCAAGATCATTCATATGTAATCCCTCAACATCCTCAGAGCACCTAAAAATGTATCTAAAAGCAAAATGAGTATGAAAAACGACGAAAAATTAAAATCGTGCAATAACCGTGCGAATGGTTTTTACGCCCCATAATTGCTCAGAAACAAAGTCTGATGTTTTTAAGCTCCAAAATCCTTTCTAACTTACACGTAACGCTATGAAAAATTAAAACCGACGCAAGTTTTTTACTTTGTTTCTTTGTTTGAGAAAAGTTTAAAAACGTTGGATTCAAGATATTCAAATTCATTTCCATTTAAAAACCCGCCAAAACAATGCTTTTCATATTTTAAAAGCTTGACTCCAGCGAAAATCGTTTTCAGAGCAAAACATAAAATTTCCATTTCAAAAGGATTAGGCTTCGAGTGCTCCCCCTGCAAACTGCTAGAGCAATTTACCACATAATTGATCACATCAAACAACTTCACAAATGATATCCAAATATCAAGATCATTCATATGTAATCCCTCAACATCCTCAGAGCACCTAAAAATGTATCTAAAAGCAAAATGAGTATGAAAAACGACGAAAAATTAAAATCGTGCAATAACCGTGCGAATGGTTTTTACGCCCCATAATTGCTCAGAAACAAAGTCTGATGTTTTTAAGCTCCAAAATCCTTTCTAACTTACACGTAACGCTATGAAAAATTAAAACCGACGCAAGTTTTTTACTTTGTTTCTTTGTTTGAGAAAAGTTTAAAAACGTTGGATTCAAGATATTCAAATTCATTTCCATTTAAAAACCCGCCAAAACAATGCTTTTCATATTTTAAAAGCTTGACTCCAGCGAAAATCGTTTTCAGAGCAAAACATAAAATTTCCATTTCAAAAGGATTAGGCTTCGAGTGCTCCCCCTGCAAACTGCTAGAGCAATTTACCACATAATTGATCACATCAAACAACTTCACAAATGATATCCAAATATCAAGATCATTCATATGTAATCCCTCAACATCCTCAGAGCACCTAAAAATGTATCTAAAAGCAAAATGAGTATGAAAAACGACGAAAAATTAAAATCGTGCAATAACCGTGCGAATGGTTTTTACGCCCCATAATTGCTCAGAAACAAAGTCTGATGTTTTTAAGCTCCAAAATCCTTTCTAACTTACACGTAACGCTATGAAAAATTAAAACCGACGCAAGTTTTTTACTTTGTTTCTTTGTTTGAGAAAAGTTTAAAAACGTTGGATTCAAGATATTCAAATTCATTTCCATTTAAAAACCCGCCAAAACAATGCTTTTCATATTTTAAAAGCTTGACTCCAGCGAAAATCGTTTTCAGAGCAAAACATAAAATTTCCATTTCAAAAGGATTAGGCTTCGAGTGCTCCCCCTGCAAACTGCTAGAGCAATTTACCACATAATTGATCACATCAAACAACTTCACAAATGATATCCAAATATCAAGATCATTCATATGTAATCCCTCAACATCCTCAGAGCACCTAAAAATGTATCTAAAAGCAAAATGAGTATGAAAAACGACGAAAAATTAAAATCGTGCAATAACCGTGCGAATGGTTTTTACGCCCCATAATTGCTCAGAAACAAAGTCTGATGTTTTTAAGCTCCAAAATCCTTTCTAACTTACACGTAACGCTATGAAAAATTAAAACCGACGCAAGTTTTTTACTTTGTTTCTTTGTTTGAGAAAAGTTTAAAAACGTTGGATTCAAGATATTCAAATTCATTTCCATTTAAAAACCCGCCAAAACAATGCTTTTCATATTTTAAAAGCTTGACTCCAGCGAAAATCGTTTTCAGAGCAAAACATAAAATTTCCATTTCAAAAGGATTAGGCTTCGAGTGCTCCCCCTGCAAACTGCTAGAGCAATTTACCACATAATTGATCACATCAAACAACTTCACAAATGATATCCAAATATCAAGATCATTCATATGTAATCCCTCAACATCCTCAGAGCACCTAAAAATGTATCTAAAAGCAAAATGAGTATGAAAAACGACGAAAAATTAAAATCGTGCAATAACCGTGCGAATGGTTTTTACGCCCCATAATTGCTCAGAAACAAAGTCTGATGTTTTTAAGCTCCAAAATCCTTTCTAACTTACACGTAACGCTATGAAAAATTAAAACCGACGCAAGTTTTTTACTTTGTTTCTTTGTTTGAGAAAAGTTTAAAAACGTTGGATTCAAGATATTCAAATTCATTTCCATTTAAAAACCCGCCAAAACAATGCTTTTCATATTTTAAAAGCTTGACTCCAGCGAAAATCGTTTTCAGAGCAAAACATAAAATTTCCATTTCAAAAGGATTAGGCTTCGAGTGCTCCCCCTGCAAACTGCTAGAGCAATTTACCACATAATTGATCACATCAAACAACTTCACAAATGATATCCAAATATCAAGATCATTCATATGTAATCCCTCAACATCCTCAGAGCACCTAAAAATGTATCTAAAAGCAAAATGAGTATGAAAAACGACGAAAAATTAAAATCGTGCAATAACCGTGCGAATGGTTTTTACGCCCCATAATTGCTCAGAAACAAAGTCTGATGTTTTTAAGCTCCAAAATCCTTTCTAACTTACACGTAACGCTATGAAAAATTAAAACCGACGCAAGTTTTTTACTTTGTTTCTTTGTTTGAGAAAAGTTTAAAAACGTTGGATTCAAGATATTCAAATTCATTTCCATTTAAAAACCCGCCAAAACAATGCTTTTCATATTTTAAAAGCTTGACTCCAGCGAAAATCGTTTTCAGAGCAAAACATAAAATTTCCATTTCAAAAGGATTAGGCTTCGAGTGCTCCCCCTGCAAACTGCTAGAGCAATTTACCACATAATTGATCACATCAAACAACTTCACAAATGATATCCAAATATCAAGATCATTCATATGTAATCCCTCAACATCCTCAGAGCACCTAAAAATGTATCTAAAAGCAAAATGAGTATGAAAAACGACGAAAAATTAAAATCGTGCAATAACCGTGCGAATGGTTTTTACGCCCCATAATTGCTCAGAAACAAAGTCTGATGTTTTTAAGCTCCAAAATCCTTTCTAACTTACACGTAACGCTATGAAAAATTAAAACCGACGCAAGTTTTTTACTTTGTTTCTTTGTTTGAGAAAAGTTTAAAAACGTTGGATTCAAGATATTCAAATTCATTTCCATTTAAAAACCCGCCAAAACAATGCTTTTCATATTTTAAAAGCTTGACTCCAGCGAAAATCGTTTTCAGAGCAAAACATAAAATTTCCATTTCAAAAGGATTAGGCTTCGAGTGCTCCCCCTGCAAACTGCTAGAGCAATTTACCACATAATTGATCACATCAAACAACTTCACAAATGATATCCAAATATCAAGATCATTCATATGTAATCCCTCAACATCCTCAGAGCACCTAAAAATGTATCTAAAAGCAAAATGAGTATGAAAAACGACGAAAAATTAAAATCGTGCAATAACCGTGCGAATGGTTTTTACGCCCCATAATTGCTCAGAAACAAAGTCTGATGTTTTTAAGCTCCAAAATCCTTTCTAACTTACACGTAACGCTATGAAAAATTAAAACCGACGCAAGTTTTTTACTTTGTTTCTTTGTTTGAGAAAAGTTTAAAAACGTTGGATTCAAGATATTCAAATTCATTTCCATTTAAAAACCCGCCAAAACAATGCTTTTCATATTTTAAAAGCTTGACTCCAGCGAAAATCGTTTTCAGAGCAAAACATAAAATTTCCATTTCAAAAGGATTAGGCTTCGAGTGCTCCCCCTGCAAACTGCTAGAGCAATTTACCACATAATTGATCACATCAAACAACTTCACAAATGATATCCAAATATCAAGATCATTCATATGTAATCCCTCAACATCCTCAGAGCACCTAAAAATGTATCTAAAAGCAAAATGAGTATGAAAAACGACGAAAAATTAAAATCGTGCAATAACCGTGCGAATGGTTTTTACGCCCCATAATTGCTCAGAAACAAAGTCTGATGTTTTTAAGCTCCAAAATCCTTTCTAACTTACACGTAACGCTATGAAAAATTAAAACCGACGCAAGTTTTTTACTTTGTTTCTTTGTTTGAGAAAAGTTTAAAAACGTTGGATTCAAGATATTCAAATTCATTTCCATTTAAAAACCCGCCAAAACAATGCTTTTCATATTTTAAAAGCTTGACTCCAGCGAAAATCGTTTTCAGAGCAAAACATAAAATTTCCATTTCAAAAGGATTAGGCTTCGAGTGCTCCCCCTGCAAACTGCTAGAGCAATTTACCACATAATTGATCACATCAAACAACTTCACAAATGATATCCAAATATCAAGATCATTCATATGTAATCCCTCAACATCCTCAGAGCACCTAAAAATGTATCTAAAAGCAAAATGAGTATGAAAAACGACGAAAAATTAAAATCGTGCAATAACCGTGCGAATGGTTTTTACGCCCCATAATTGCTCAGAAACAAAGTCTGATGTTTTTAAGCTCCAAAATCCTTTCTAACTTACACGTAACGCTATGAAAAATTAAAACCGACGCAAGTTTTTTACTTTGTTTCTTTGTTTGAGAAAAGTTTAAAAACGTTGGATTCAAGATATTCAAATTCATTTCCATTTAAAAACCCGCCAAAACAATGCTTTTCATATTTTAAAAGCTTGACTCCAGCGAAAATCGTTTTCAGAGCAAAACATAAAATTTCCATTTCAAAAGGATTAGGCTTCGAGTGCTCCCCCTGCAAACTGCTAGAGCAATTTACCACATAATTGATCACATCAAACAACTTCACAAATGATATCCAAATATCAAGATCATTCATATGTAATCCCTCAACATCCTCAGAGCACCTAAAAATGTATCTAAAAGCAAAATGAGTATGAAAAACGACGAAAAATTAAAATCGTGCAATAACCGTGCGAATGGTTTTTACGCCCCATAATTGCTCAGAAACAAAGTCTGATGTTTTTAAGCTCCAAAATCCTTTCTAACTTACACGTAACGCTATGAAAAATTAAAACCGACGCAAGTTTTTTACTTTGTTTCTTTGTTTGAGAAAAGTTTAAAAACGTTGGATTCAAGATATTCAAATTCATTTCCATTTAAAAACCCGCCAAAACAATGCTTTTCATATTTTAAAAGCTTGACTCCAGCGAAAATCGTTTTCAGAGCAAAACATAAAATTTCCATTTCAAAAGGATTAGGCTTCGAGTGCTCCCCCTGCAAACTGCTAGAGCAATTTACCACATAATTGATCACATCAAACAACTTCACAAATGATATCCAAATATCAAGATCATTCATATGTAATCCCTCAACATCCTCAGAGCACCTAAAAATGTATCTAAAAGCAAAATGAGTATGAAAAACGACGAAAAATTAAAATCGTGCAATAACCGTGCGAATGGTTTTTACGCCCCATAATTGCTCAGAAACAAAGTCTGATGTTTTTAAGCTCCAAAATCCTTTCTAACTTACACGTAACGCTATGAAAAATTAAAACCGACGCAAGTTTTTTACTTTGTTTCTTTGTTTGAGAAAAGTTTAAAAACGTTGGATTCAAGATATTCAAATTCATTTCCATTTAAAAACCCGCCAAAACAATGCTTTTCATATTTTAAAAGCTTGACTCCAGCGAAAATCGTTTTCAGAGCAAAACATAAAATTTCCATTTCAAAAGGATTAGGCTTCGAGTGCTCCCCCTGCAAACTGCTAGAGCAATTTACCACATAATTGATCACATCAAACAACTTCACAAATGATATCCAAATATCAAGATCATTCATATGTAATCCCTCAACATCCTCAGAGCACCTAAAAATGTATCTAAAAGCAAAATGAGTATGAAAAACGACGAAAAATTAAAATCGTGCAATAACCGTGCGAATGGTTTTTACGCCCCATAATTGCTCAGAAACAAAGTCTGATGTTTTTAAGCTCCAAAATCCTTTCTAACTTACACGTAACGCTATGAAAAATTAAAACCGACGCAAGTTTTTTACTTTGTTTCTTTGTTTGAGAAAAGTTTAAAAACGTTGGATTCAAGATATTCAAATTCATTTCCATTTAAAAACCCGCCAAAACAATGCTTTTCATATTTTAAAAGCTTGACTCCAGCGAAAATCGTTTTCAGAGCAAAACATAAAATTTCCATTTCAAAAGGATTAGGCTTCGAGTGCTCCCCCTGCAAACTGCTAGAGCAATTTACCACATAATTGATCACATCAAACAACTTCACAAATGATATCCAAATATCAAGATCATTCATATGTAATCCCTCAACATCCTCAGAGCACCTAAAAATGTATCTAAAAGCAAAATGAGTATGAAAAACGACGAAAAATTAAAATCGTGCAATAACCGTGCGAATGGTTTTTACGCCCCATAATTGCTCAGAAACAAAGTCTGATGTTTTTAAGCTCCAAAATCCTTTCTAACTTACACGTAACGCTATGAAAAATTAAAACCGACGCAAGTTTTTTACTTTGTTTCTTTGTTTGAGAAAAGTTTAAAAACGTTGGATTCAAGATATTCAAATTCATTTCCATTTAAAAACCCGCCAAAACAATGCTTTTCATATTTTAAAAGCTTGACTCCAGCGAAAATCGTTTTCAGAGCAAAACATAAAATTTCCATTTCAAAAGGATTAGGCTTCGAGTGCTCCCCCTGCAAACTGCTAGAGCAATTTACCACATAATTGATCACATCAAACAACTTCACAAATGATATCCAAATATCAAGATCATTCATATGTAATCCCTCAACATCCTCAGAGCACCTAAAAATGTATCTAAAAGCAAAATGAGTATGAAAAACGACGAAAAATTAAAATCGTGCAATAACCGTGCGAATGGTTTTTACGCCCCATAATTGCTCAGAAACAAAGTCTGATGTTTTTAAGCTCCAAAATCCTTTCTAACTTACACGTAACGCTATGAAAAATTAAAACCGACGCAAGTTTTTTACTTTGTTTCTTTGTTTGAGAAAAGTTTAAAAACGTTGGATTCAAGATATTCAAATTCATTTCCATTTAAAAACCCGCCAAAACAATGCTTTTCATATTTTAAAAGCTTGACTCCAGCGAAAATCGTTTTCAGAGCAAAACATAAAATTTCCATTTCAAAAGGATTAGGCTTCGAGTGCTCCCCCTGCAAACTGCTAGAGCAATTTACCACATAATTGATCACATCAAACAACTTCACAAATGATATCCAAATATCAAGATCATTCATATGTAATCCCTCAACATCCTCAGAGCACCTAAAAATGTATCTAAAAGCAAAATGAGTATGAAAAACGACGAAAAATTAAAATCGTGCAATAACCGTGCGAATGGTTTTTACGCCCCATAATTGCTCAGAAACAAAGTCTGATGTTTTTAAGCTCCAAAATCCTTTCTAACTTACACGTAACGCTATGAAAAATTAAAACCGACGCAAGTTTTTTACTTTGTTTCTTTGTTTGAGAAAAGTTTAAAAACGTTGGATTCAAGATATTCAAATTCATTTCCATTTAAAAACCCGCCAAAACAATGCTTTTCATATTTTAAAAGCTTGACTCCAGCGAAAATCGTTTTCAGAGCAAAACATAAAATTTCCATTTCAAAAGGATTAGGCTTCGAGTGCTCCCCCTGCAAACTGCTAGAGCAATTTACCACATAATTGATCACATCAAACAACTTCACAAATGATATCCAAATATCAAGATCATTCATATGTAATCCCTCAACATCCTCAGAGCACCTAAAAATGTATCTAAAAGCAAAATGAGTATGAAAAACGACGAAAAATTAAAATCGTGCAATAACCGTGCGAATGGTTTTTACGCCCCATAATTGCTCAGAAACAAAGTCTGATGTTTTTAAGCTCCAAAATCCTTTCTAACTTACACGTAACGCTATGAAAAATTAAAACCGACGCAAGTTTTTTACTTTGTTTCTTTGTTTGAGAAAAGTTTAAAAACGTTGGATTCAAGATATTCAAATTCATTTCCATTTAAAAACCCGCCAAAACAATGCTTTTCATATTTTAAAAGCTTGACTCCAGCGAAAATCGTTTTCAGAGCAAAACATAAAATTTCCATTTCAAAAGGATTAGGCTTCGAGTGCTCCCCCTGCAAACTGCTAGAGCAATTTACCACATAATTGATCACATCAAACAACTTCACAAATGATATCCAAATATCAAGATCATTCATATGTAATCCCTCAACATCCTCAGAGCACCTAAAAATGTATCTAAAAGCAAAATGAGTATGAAAAACGACGAAAAATTAAAATCGTGCAATAACCGTGCGAATGGTTTTTACGCCCCATAATTGCTCAGAAACAAAGTCTGATGTTTTTAAGCTCCAAAATCCTTTCTAACTTACACGTAACGCTATGAAAAATTAAAACCGACGCAAGTTTTTTACTTTGTTTCTTTGTTTGAGAAAAGTTTAAAAACGTTGGATTCAAGATATTCAAATTCATTTCCATTTAAAAACCCGCCAAAACAATGCTTTTCATATTTTAAAAGCTTGACTCCAGCGAAAATCGTTTTCAGAGCAAAACATAAAATTTCCATTTCAAAAGGATTAGGCTTCGAGTGCTCCCCCTGCAAACTGCTAGAGCAATTTACCACATAATTGATCACATCAAACAACTTCACAAATGATATCCAAATATCAAGATCATTCATATGTAATCCCTCAACATCCTCAGAGCACCTAAAAATGTATCTAAAAGCAAAATGAGTATGAAAAACGACGAAAAATTAAAATCGTGCAATAACCGTGCGAATGGTTTTTACGCCCCATAATTGCTCAGAAACAAAGTCTGATGTTTTTAAGCTCCAAAATCCTTTCTAACTTACACGTAACGCTATGAAAAATTAAAACCGACGCAAGTTTTTTACTTTGTTTCTTTGTTTGAGAAAAGTTTAAAAACGTTGGATTCAAGATATTCAAATTCATTTCCATTTAAAAACCCGCCAAAACAATGCTTTTCATATTTTAAAAGCTTGACTCCAGCGAAAATCGTTTTCAGAGCAAAACATAAAATTTCCATTTCAAAAGGATTAGGCTTCGAGTGCTCCCCCTGCAAACTGCTAGAGCAATTTACCACATAATTGATCACATCAAACAACTTCACAAATGATATCCAAATATCAAGATCATTCATATGTAATCCCTCAACATCCTCAGAGCACCTAAAAATGTATCTAAAAGCAAAATGAGTATGAAAAACGACGAAAAATTAAAATCGTGCAATAACCGTGCGAATGGTTTTTACGCCCCATAATTGCTCAGAAACAAAGTCTGATGTTTTTAAGCTCCAAAATCCTTTCTAACTTACACGTAACGCTATGAAAAATTAAAACCGACGCAAGTTTTTTACTTTGTTTCTTTGTTTGAGAAAAGTTTAAAAACGTTGGATTCAAGATATTCAAATTCATTTCCATTTAAAAACCCGCCAAAACAATGCTTTTCATATTTTAAAAGCTTGACTCCAGCGAAAATCGTTTTCAGAGCAAAACATAAAATTTCCATTTCAAAAGGATTAGGCTTCGAGTGCTCCCCCTGCAAACTGCTAGAGCAATTTACCACATAATTGATCACATCAAACAACTTCACAAATGATATCCAAATATCAAGATCATTCATATGTAATCCCTCAACATCCTCAGAGCACCTAAAAATGTATCTAAAAGCAAAATGAGTATGAAAAACGACGAAAAATTAAAATCGTGCAATAACCGTGCGAATGGTTTTTACGCCCCATAATTGCTCAGAAACAAAGTCTGATGTTTTTAAGCTCCAAAATCCTTTCTAACTTACACGTAACGCTATGAAAAATTAAAACCGACGCAAGTTTTTTACTTTGTTTCTTTGTTTGAGAAAAGTTTAAAAACGTTGGATTCAAGATATTCAAATTCATTTCCATTTAAAAACCCGCCAAAACAATGCTTTTCATATTTTAAAAGCTTGACTCCAGCGAAAATCGTTTTCAGAGCAAAACATAAAATTTCCATTTCAAAAGGATTAGGCTTCGAGTGCTCCCCCTGCAAACTGCTAGAGCAATTTACCACATAATTGATCACATCAAACAACTTCACAAATGATATCCAAATATCAAGATCATTCATATGTAATCCCTCAACATCCTCAGAGCACCTAAAAATGTATCTAAAAGCAAAATGAGTATGAAAAACGACGAAAAATTAAAATCGTGCAATAACCGTGCGAATGGTTTTTACGCCCCATAATTGCTCAGAAACAAAGTCTGATGTTTTTAAGCTCCAAAATCCTTTCTAACTTACACGTAACGCTATGAAAAATTAAAACCGACGCAAGTTTTTTACTTTGTTTCTTTGTTTGAGAAAAGTTTAAAAACGTTGGATTCAAGATATTCAAATTCATTTCCATTTAAAAACCCGCCAAAACAATGCTTTTCATATTTTAAAAGCTTGACTCCAGCGAAAATCGTTTTCAGAGCAAAACATAAAATTTCCATTTCAAAAGGATTAGGCTTCGAGTGCTCCCCCTGCAAACTGCTAGAGCAATTTACCACATAATTGATCACATCAAACAACTTCACAAATGATATCCAAATATCAAGATCATTCATATGTAATCCCTCAACATCCTCAGAGCACCTAAAAATGTATCTAAAAGCAAAATGAGTATGAAAAACGACGAAAAATTAAAATCGTGCAATAACCGTGCGAATGGTTTTTACGCCCCATAATTGCTCAGAAACAAAGTCTGATGTTTTTAAGCTCCAAAATCCTTTCTAACTTACACGTAACGCTATGAAAAATTAAAACCGACGCAAGTTTTTTACTTTGTTTCTTTGTTTGAGAAAAGTTTAAAAACGTTGGATTCAAGATATTCAAATTCATTTCCATTTAAAAACCCGCCAAAACAATGCTTTTCATATTTTAAAAGCTTGACTCCAGCGAAAATCGTTTTCAGAGCAAAACATAAAATTTCCATTTCAAAAGGATTAGGCTTCGAGTGCTCCCCCTGCAAACTGCTAGAGCAATTTACCACATAATTGATCACATCAAACAACTTCACAAATGATATCCAAATATCAAGATCATTCATATGTAATCCCTCAACATCCTCAGAGCACCTAAAAATGTATCTAAAAGCAAAATGAGTATGAAAAACGACGAAAAATTAAAATCGTGCAATAACCGTGCGAATGGTTTTTACGCCCCATAATTGCTCAGAAACAAAGTCTGATGTTTTTAAGCTCCAAAATCCTTTCTAACTTACACGTAACGCTATGAAAAATTAAAACCGACGCAAGTTTTTTACTTTGTTTCTTTGTTTGAGAAAAGTTTAAAAACGTTGGATTCAAGATATTCAAATTCATTTCCATTTAAAAACCCGCCAAAACAATGCTTTTCATATTTTAAAAGCTTGACTCCAGCGAAAATCGTTTTCAGAGCAAAACATAAAATTTCCATTTCAAAAGGATTAGGCTTCGAGTGCTCCCCCTGCAAACTGCTAGAGCAATTTACCACATAATTGATCACATCAAACAACTTCACAAATGATATCCAAATATCAAGATCATTCATATGTAATCCCTCAACATCCTCAGAGCACCTAAAAATGTATCTAAAAGCAAAATGAGTATGAAAAACGACGAAAAATTAAAATCGTGCAATAACCGTGCGAATGGTTTTTACGCCCCATAATTGCTCAGAAACAAAGTCTGATGTTTTTAAGCTCCAAAATCCTTTCTAACTTACACGTAACGCTATGAAAAATTAAAACCGACGCAAGTTTTTTACTTTGTTTCTTTGTTTGAGAAAAGTTTAAAAACGTTGGATTCAAGATATTCAAATTCATTTCCATTTAAAAACCCGCCAAAACAATGCTTTTCATATTTTAAAAGCTTGACTCCAGCGAAAATCGTTTTCAGAGCAAAACATAAAATTTCCATTTCAAAAGGATTAGGCTTCGAGTGCTCCCCCTGCAAACTGCTAGAGCAATTTACCACATAATTGATCACATCAAACAACTTCACAAATGATATCCAAATATCAAGATCATTCATATGTAATCCCTCAACATCCTCAGAGCACCTAAAAATGTATCTAAAAGCAAAATGAGTATGAAAAACGACGAAAAATTAAAATCGTGCAATAACCGTGCGAATGGTTTTTACGCCCCATAATTGCTCAGAAACAAAGTCTGATGTTTTTAAGCTCCAAAATCCTTTCTAACTTACACGTAACGCTATGAAAAATTAAAACCGACGCAAGTTTTTTACTTTGTTTCTTTGTTTGAGAAAAGTTTAAAAACGTTGGATTCAAGATATTCAAATTCATTTCCATTTAAAAACCCGCCAAAACAATGCTTTTCATATTTTAAAAGCTTGACTCCAGCGAAAATCGTTTTCAGAGCAAAACATAAAATTTCCATTTCAAAAGGATTAGGCTTCGAGTGCTCCCCCTGCAAACTGCTAGAGCAATTTACCACATAATTGATCACATCAAACAACTTCACAAATGATATCCAAATATCAAGATCATTCATATGTAATCCCTCAACATCCTCAGAGCACCTAAAAATGTATCTAAAAGCAAAATGAGTATGAAAAACGACGAAAAATTAAAATCGTGCAATAACCGTGCGAATGGTTTTTACGCCCCATAATTGCTCAGAAACAAAGTCTGATGTTTTTAAGCTCCAAAATCCTTTCTAACTTACACGTAACGCTATGAAAAATTAAAACCGACGCAAGTTTTTTACTTTGTTTCTTTGTTTGAGAAAAGTTTAAAAACGTTGGATTCAAGATATTCAAATTCATTTCCATTTAAAAACCCGCCAAAACAATGCTTTTCATATTTTAAAAGCTTGACTCCAGCGAAAATCGTTTTCAGAGCAAAACATAAAATTTCCATTTCAAAAGGATTAGGCTTCGAGTGCTCCCCCTGCAAACTGCTAGAGCAATTTACCACATAATTGATCACATCAAACAACTTCACAAATGATATCCAAATATCAAGATCATTCATATGTAATCCCTCAACATCCTCAGAGCACCTAAAAATGTATCTAAAAGCAAAATGAGTATGAAAAACGACGAAAAATTAAAATCGTGCAATAACCGTGCGAATGGTTTTTACGCCCCATAATTGCTCAGAAACAAAGTCTGATGTTTTTAAGCTCCAAAATCCTTTCTAACTTACACGTAACGCTATGAAAAATTAAAACCGACGCAAGTTTTTTACTTTGTTTCTTTGTTTGAGAAAAGTTTAAAAACGTTGGATTCAAGATATTCAAATTCATTTCCATTTAAAAACCCGCCAAAACAATGCTTTTCATATTTTAAAAGCTTGACTCCAGCGAAAATCGTTTTCAGAGCAAAACATAAAATTTCCATTTCAAAAGGATTAGGCTTCGAGTGCTCCCCCTGCAAACTGCTAGAGCAATTTACCACATAATTGATCACATCAAACAACTTCACAAATGATATCCAAATATCAAGATCATTCATATGTAATCCCTCAACATCCTCAGAGCACCTAAAAATGTATCTAAAAGCAAAATGAGTATGAAAAACGACGAAAAATTAAAATCGTGCAATAACCGTGCGAATGGTTTTTACGCCCCATAATTGCTCAGAAACAAAGTCTGATGTTTTTAAGCTCCAAAATCCTTTCTAACTTACACGTAACGCTATGAAAAATTAAAACCGACGCAAGTTTTTTACTTTGTTTCTTTGTTTGAGAAAAGTTTAAAAACGTTGGATTCAAGATATTCAAATTCATTTCCATTTAAAAACCCGCCAAAACAATGCTTTTCATATTTTAAAAGCTTGACTCCAGCGAAAATCGTTTTCAGAGCAAAACATAAAATTTCCATTTCAAAAGATTTGGGCTTCGAGTGCTCCCCCTGCAAACTGCTAGAGCAATTTACCACATAATTGATCACATCAAACAACTTCACAAATGATATCCAAATATCAAGATCATTCATATGTAATCCCTCAACATCCTCAGAGCACCTAAAAATGTATCTAAAAGCAAAATGAGTATGAAAAACGACGAAAAATTAAAATCGTGCAATAACCGTGCGAATGGTTTTTACGCCCATAATTGCTCAGAAACAAAGTCTGATGTTTTTAAGCTCCAAAATCCTTTCTAACTTACACGTAACGCTATGAAAAATTAAAACCGACGCAAGTTTTTTACTTTGTTTCTTTGTTTGAGAAAAGTTTAAAAACGTTGGATTCAAGATATTCAAATTCATTTCCATTTAAAAACCCGCCAAAACAATGCTTTTCATATTTTAAAAGCTTGACTCCAGCGAAAATCGTTTTCAGAGCAAAACATAAAATTTCCATTTCAAAAGGATTAGGCTTCGAGTGCTCCCCCTGCAAACTGCTAGAGCAATTTACCACATAATTGATCACATCAAACAACTTCACAAATGATATCCAAATATCAAGATCATTCATATGTAATCCCTCAACATCCTCAGAGCACCTAAAAATGTATCTAAAAGCAAAATGAGTATGAAAAACGACGAAAAATTAAAATCGTGCAATAACCGTGCGAATGGTTTTTACGCCCCATAATTGCTCAGAAACAAAGTCTGATGTTTTTAAGCTCCAAAATCCTTTCTAACTTACACGTAACGCTATGAAAAATTAAAACCGACGCAAGTTTTTTACTTTGTTTCTTTGTTTGAGAAAAGTTTAAAAACGTTGGATTCAAGATATTCAAATTCATTTCCATTTAAAAACCCGCCAAAACAATGCTTTTCATATTTTAAAAGCTTGACTCCAGTGAAAATCGTTTTCAGAGCAAAACATAAAATTTCCATTTCAAAAGGATTAGGCTTCGAGTGCTCCCCCTGCAAACTGCTAGAGCAATTTACCACATAATTGATCACATCAAACAACTTCACAAATGATATCCAAATATCAAGATCATTCATATGTAATCCCTCAACATCCTCAGAGCACCTAAAAATGTATCTAAAAGCAAAATGAGTATGAAAAACGACGAAAAATTAAAATCGTGCAATAACCGTGCGAATGGTTTTTACGCCCCATAATTGCTCAGAAACAAAGTCTGATGTTTTTAAGCTCCAAAATCCTTTCTAACTTACACGTAACGCTATGAAAAATTAAAACCGACGCAAGTTTTTTACTTTGTTTCTTTGTTTGAGAAAAGTTTAAAAACGTTGGATTCAAGATATTCAAATTCATTTCCATTTAAAAACCCGCCAAAACAATGCTTTTCATATTTTAAAAGCTTGACTCCAGTGAAAATCGTTTTCAGAGCAAAACATAAAATTTCCATTTCAAAAGGATTAGGCTTCGAGTGCTCCCCCTGCAAACTGCTAGAGCAATTTACCACATAATTGATCACATCAAACAACTTCACAAATGATATCCAAATATCAAGATCATTCATATGTAATCCCTCAACATCCTCAGAGCACCTAAAAATGTATCTAAAAGCAAAATGAGTATGAAAAACGACGAAAAATTAAAATCGTGCAATAACCGTGCGAATGGTTTTTACGCCCCATAATTGCTCAGAAACAAAGTCTGATGTTTTTAAGCTCCAAAATCCTTTCTAACTTACACGTAACGCTATGAAAAATTAAAACCGACGCAAGTTTTTTACTTTGTTTCTTTGTTTGAGAAAAGTTTAAAAACGTTGGATTCAAGATATTCAAATTCATTTCCATTTAAAAACCCGCCAAAACAATGCTTTTCATATTTTAAAAGCTTGACTCCAGCGAAAATCGTTTTCAGAGCAAAACATAAAATTTCCATTTCAAAAGATTTGGGCTTCGAGTGCTCCCCCTGCAAACTGCTAGAGCAATTTACCACATAATTGATCACATCAAACAACTTCACAAATGATATCCAAATATCAAGATCATTCATATGTAATCCCTCAACATCCTCAGAGCACCTAAAAATGTATCTAAAAGCAAAATGAGTATGAAAAACGACGAAAAATTAAAATCGTGCAATAACCGTGCGAATGGTTTTTACGCCCATAATTGCTCAGAAACAAAGTCTGATGTTTTTAAGCTCCAAAATCCTTTCTAACTTACACGTAACGCTATGAAAAATTAAAACCGACGCAAGTTTTTTACTTTGTTTCTTTGTTTGAGAAAAGTTTAAAAACGTTGGATTCAAGATATTCAAATTCATTTCCATTTAAAAACCCGCCAAAACAATGCTTTTCATATTTTAAAAGCTTGACTCCAGCGAAAATCGTTTTCAGAGCAAAACATAAAATTTCCATTTCAAAAGGATTAGGCTTCGAGTGCTCCCCCTGCAAACTGCTAGAGCAATTTACCACATAATTGATCACATCAAACAACTTCACAAATGATATCCAAATATCAAGATCATTCATATGTAATCCCTCAACATCCTCAGAGCACCTAAAAATGTATCTAGAAGCAAAATGAGTATGAAAAACGACGAAAAATTAAAATCGTGCAATAACCGTGCGAATGGTTTTTACGCCCCATAATTGCTCAGAAACAAAGTCTGATGTTTTTAAGCTCCAAAATCCTTTCTAACTTACACGTAACGCTATGAAAAATTAAAACCGACGCAAGTTTTTTACTTTGTTTCTTTGTTTGAGAAAAGTTTAAAAACGTTGGATTCAAGATATTCAAATTCATTTCCATTTAAAAACCCGCCAAAACAATGCTTTTCATATTTTAAAAGCTTGACTCCAGTGAAAATCGTTTTCAGAGCAAAACATAAAATTTCCATTTCAAAAGGATTAGGCTTCGAGTGCTCCCCCTGCAAACTGCTAGAGCAATTTACCACATAATTGATCACATCAAACAACTTCACAAATGATATCCAAATATCAAGATCATTCATATGTAATCCCTCAACATCCTCAGAGCACCTAAAAATGTATCTAAAAGCAAAATGAGTATGAAAAACGACGAAAAATTAAAATCGTGCAATAACCGTGCGAATGGTTTTTACGCCCCATAATTGCTCAGAAACAAAGTCTGATGTTTTTAAGCTCCAAAATCCTTTCTAACTTACACGTAACGCTATGAAAAATTAAAACCGACGCAAGTTTTTTACTTTGTTTCTTTGTTTGAGAAAAGTTTAAAAACGTTGGATTCAAGATATTCAAATTCATTTCCATTTAAAAACCCGCCAAAACAATGCTTTTCATATTTTAAAAGCTTGACTCCAGGGAAAATCGTTTTCAGAGCAAAACATAAAATTTCCATTTCAAAAGGATTAGGCTTCGAGTGCTCCCCCTGCAAACTGCTAGAGCAATTTACCACATAATTGATCACATCAAACAACTTCACAAATGATATCCAAATATCAAGATCATTCATATGTAATCCCTCAACATCCTCAGAGCACCTAAAAATGTATCTAAAAGCAAAATGAGTATGAAAAACGACGAAAAATTAAAATCGTGCAATAACCGTGCGAATGGTTTTTACGCCCCATAATTGCTCAGAAACAAAGTCTGATGTTTTTAAGCTCCAAAATCCTTTCTAACTTACACGTAACGCTATGAAAAATTAAAACCGACGCAAGTTTTTTACTTTGTTTCTTTGTTTGAGAAAAGTTTAAAAACGTTGGATTCAAGATATTCAAATTCATTTCCATTTAAAAACCCGCCAAAACAATGCTTTTCATATTTTAAAAGCTTGACTCCAGTGAAAATCGTTTTCAGAGCAAAACATAAAATTTCCATTTCAAAAGGATTAGGCTTCGAGTGCTCCCCCTGCAAACTGCTAGAGCAATTTACCACATAATTGATCACATCAAACAACTTCACAAATGATATCCAAATATCAAGATCATTCATATGTAATCCCTCAACATCCTCAGAGCACCTAAAAATGTATCTAAAAGCAAAATGAGTATGAAAAACGACGAAAAATTAAAATCGTGCAATAACCGTGCGAATGGTTTTTACGCCCCATAATTGCTCAGAAACAAAGTCTGATGTTTTTAAGCTCCAAAATCCTTTCTAACTTACACGTAACGCTATGAAAAATTAAAACCGACGCAAGTTTTTTACTTTGTTTCTTTGTTTGAGAAAAGTTTAAAAACGTTGGATTCAAGATATTCAAATTCATTTCCATTTAAAAACCCGCCAAAACAATGCTTTTCATATTTTAAAAGCTTGACTCCAGCGAAAATCGTTTTCAGAGCAAAACATAAAATTTCCATTTCAAAAGGATTAGGCTTCGAGTGCTCCCCCTGCAAACTGCTAGAGCAATTTACCACATAATTGATCACATCAAACAACTTCACAAATGATATCCAAATATCAAGATCATTCATATGTAATCCCTCAACATCCTCAGAGCACCTAAAAATGTATCTAAAAGCAAAATGAGTATGAAAAACGACGAAAAATTAAAATCGTGCAATAACCGTGCGAATGGTTTTTACGCCCCATAATTGCTCAGAAACAAAGTCTGATGTTTTTAAGCTCCAAAATCCTTTCTAACTTACACGTAACGCTATGAAAAATTAAAACCGACGCAAGTTTTTTACTTTGTTTCTTTGTTTGAGAAAAGTTTAAAAACGTTGGATTCAAGATATTCAAATTCATTTCCATTTAAAAACCCGCCAAAACAATGCTTTTCATATTTTAAAAGCTTGACTCCAGCGAAAATCGTTTTCAGAGCAAAACATAAAATTTCCATTTCAAAAGGATTAGGCTTCGAGTGCTCCCCCTGCAAACTGCTAGAGCAATTTACCACATAATTGATCACATCAAACAACTTCACAAATGATATCCAAATATCAAGATCATTCATATGTAATCCCTCAACATCCTCAGAGCACCTAAAAATGTATCTAAAAGCAAAATGAGTATGAAAAACGACGAAAAATTAAAATCGTGCAATAACCGTGCGAATGGTTTTTACGCCCCATAATTGCTCAGAAACAAAGTCTGATGTTTTTAAGCTCCAAAATCCTTTCTAACTTACACGTAACGCTATGAAAAATTAAAACCGACGCAAGTTTTTTACTTTGTTTCTTTGTTTGAGAAAAGTTTAAAAACGTTGGATTCAAGATATTCAAATTCATTTCCATTTAAAAACCCGCCAAAACAATGCTTTTCATATTTTAAAAGCTTGACTCCAGTGAAAATCGTTTTCAGAGCAAAACATAAAATTTCCATTTCAAAAGGATTAGGCTTCGAGTGCTCCCCCTGCAAACTGCTAGAGCAATTTACCACATAATTGATCACATCAAACAACTTCACAAATGATATCCAAATATCAAGATCATTCATATGTAATCCCTCAACATCCTCAGAGCACCTAAAAATGTATCTAAAAGCAAAATGAGTATGAAAAACGACGAAAAATTAAAATCGTGCAATAACCGTGCGAATGGTTTTTACGCCCCATAATTGCTCAGAAACAAAGTCTGATGTTTTTAAGCTCCAAAATCCTTTCTAACTTACACGTAACGCTATGAAAAATTAAAACCGACGCAAGTTTTTTACTTTGTTTCTTTGTTTGAGAAAAGTTTAAAAACGTTGGATTCAAGATATTCAAATTCATTTCCATTTAAAAACCCGCCAAAACAATGCTTTTCATATTTTAAAAGCTTGACTCCAGTGAAAATCGTTTTCAGAGCAAAACATAAAATTTCCATTTCAAAAGGATTAGGCTTCGAGTGCTCCCCCTGCAAACTGCTAGAGCAATTTACCACATAATTGATCACATCAAACAACTTCACAAATGATATCCAAATATCAAGATCATTCATATGTAATCCCTCAACATCCTCAGAGCACCTAAAAATGTATCTAAAAGCAAAATGAGTATAAAAAACGACGAAAAATTAAAATCGTGCAATAACCGTGCGAATGGTTTTTACGCCCCATAATTGCTCAGAAACAAAGTCTGATGTTTTTAAGCTCCAAAATCCTTTCTAACTTACACGTAACGCTATGAAAAATTAAAACCGACGCAAGTTTTTTACTTTGTTTCTTTGTTTGAGAAAAGTTTAAAAACGTTGGATTCAAGATATTCAAATTCATTTCCATTTAAAAACCCGCCAAAACAATGCTTTTCATATTTTAAAAGCTTGACTCCAGCGAAAATCGTTTTCAGAGCAAAACATAAAATTTCCATTTCAAAAGGATTAGGCTTCGAGTGCTCCCCCTGCAAACTGCTAGAGCAATTTACCACATAATTGATCACATCAAACAACTTCACAAATGATATCCAAATATCAAGATCATTCATATGTAATCCCTCAACATCCTCAGAGCACCTAAAAATGTATCTAAAAGCAAAATGAGTATGAAAAACGACGAAAAATTAAAATCGTGCAATAACCGTGCGAATGGTTTTTACGCCCATAATTGCTCAGAAACAAAGTCTGATGTTTTTAAGCTCCAAAATCCTTTCTAACTTACACGTAACGCTATGAAAAATTAAAACCGACGCAAGTTTTTTACTTTGTTTCTTTGTTTGAGAAAAGTTTAAAAACGTTGGATTCAAGATATTCAAATTCATTTCCATTTAAAAACCCGCCAAAACAATGCTTTTCATATTTTAAAAGCTTGACTCCAGCGAAAATCGTTTTCAGAGCAAAACATAAAATTTCCATTTCAAAAGGATTAGGCTTCGAGTGCTCCCCCTGCAAACTGCTAGAGCAATTTACCACATAATTGATCACATCAAACAACTTCACAAATGATATCCAAATATCAAGATCATTCATATGTAATCCCTCAACATCCTCAGAGCACCTAAAAATGTATCTAAAAGCAAAATGAGTATGAAAAACGACGAAAAATTAAAATCGTGCAATAACCGTGCGAATGGTTTTTACGCCCATAATTGCTCAGAAACAAAGTCTGATGTTTTTAAGCTCCAAAATCCTTTCTAACTTACACGTAACGCTATGAAAAATTAAAACCGACGCAAGTTTTTTACTTTGTTTCTTTGTTTGAGAAAAGTTTAAAAACGTTGGATTCAAGATATTCAAATTCATTTCCATTTAAAAACCCGCCAAAACAATGCTTTTCATATTTTAAAAGCTTGACTCCAGCGAAAATCGTTTTCAGAGCAAAACATAAAATTTCCATTTCAAAAGGATTAGGCTTCGAGTGCTCCCCCTGCAAACTGCTAGAGCAATTTACCACATAATTGATCACATCAAACAACTTCACAAATGATATCCAAATATCAAGATCATTCATATGTAATCCCTCAACATCCTCAGAGCACCTAAAAATGTATCTAAAAGCAAAATGAGTATGAAAAACGACGAAAAATTAAAATCGTGCAATAACCGTGCGAATGGTTTTTACGCCCCATAATTGCTCAGAAACAAAGTCTGATGTTTTTAAGCTCCAAAATCCTTTCTAACTTACACGTAACGCTATGAAAAATTAAAACCGACGCAAGTTTTTTACTTTGTTTCTTTGTTTGAGAAAAGTTTAAAAACGTTGGATTCAAGATATTCAAATTCATTTCCATTTAAAAACCCGCCAAAACAATGCTTTTCATATTTTAAAAGCTTGACTCCAGCGAAAATCGTTTTCAGAGCAAAACATAAAATTTCCATTTCAAAAGGATTAGGCTTCGAGTGCTCCCCCTGCAAACTGCTAGAGCAATTTACCACATAATTGATCACATCAAACAACTTCACAAATGATATCCAAATATCAAGATCATTCATATGTAATCCCTCAACATCCTCAGAGCACCTAAAAATGTATCTAAAAGCAAAATGAGTATGAAAAACGACGAAAAATTAAAATCGTGCAATAACCGTGCGAATGGTTTTTACGCCCCATAATTGCTCAGAAACAAAGTCTGATGTTTTTAAGCTCCAAAATCCTTTCTAACTTACACGTAACGCTATGAAAAATTAAAACCGACGCAAGTTTTTTACTTTGTTTCTTTGTTTGAGAAAAGTTTAAAAACGTTGGATTCAAGATATTCAAATTCATTTCCATTTAAAAACCCGCCAAAACAATGCTTTTCATATTTTAAAAGCTTGACTCCAGCGAAAATCGTTTTCAGAGCAAAACATAAAATTTCCATTTCAAAAGGATTAGGCTTCGAGTGCTCCCCCTGCAAACTGCTAGAGCAATTTACCACATAATTGATCACATCAAACAACTTCACAAATGATATCCAAATATCAAGATCATTCATATGTAATCCCTCAACATCCTCAGAGCACCTAAAAATGTATCTAAAAGCAAAATGAGTATGAAAAACGACGAAAAATTAAAATCGTGCAATAACCGTGCGAATGGTTTTTACGCCCATAATTGCTCAGAAACAAAGTCTGATGTTTTTAAGCTCCAAAATCCTTTCTAACTTACACGTAACGCTATGAAAAATTAAAACCGACGCAAGTTTTTTACTTTGTTTCTTTGTTTGAGAAAAGTTTAAAAACGTTGGATTCAAGATATTCAAATTCATTTCCATTTAAAAACCCGCCAAAACAATGCTTTTCATATTTTAAAAGCTTGACTCCAGCGAAAATCGTTTTCAGAGCAAAACATAAAATTTCCATTTCAAAAGGATTAGGCTTCGAGTGCTCCCCCTGCAAACTGCTAGAGCAATTTACCACATAATTGATCACATCAAACAACTTCACAAATGATATCCAAATATCAAGATCATTCATATGTAATCCCTCAACATCCTCAGAGCACCTAAAAATGTATCTAAAAGCAAAATGAGTATGAAAAACGACGAAAAATTAAAATCGTGCAATAACCGTGCGAATGGTTTTTACGCCCATAATTGCTCAGAAACAAAGTCTGATGTTTTTAAGCTCCAAAATCCTTTCTAACTTACACGTAACGCTATGAAAAATTAAAACCGACGCAAGTTTTTTACTTTGTTTCTTTGTTTGAGAAAAGTTTAAAAACGTTGGATTCAAGATATTCAAATTCATTTCCATTTAAAAACCCGCCAAAACAATGCTTTTCATATTTTAAAAGCTTGACTCCAGCGAAAATCGTTTTCAGAGCAAAACATAAAATTTCCATTTCAAAAGGATTAGGCTTCGAGTGCTCCCCCTGCAAACTGCTAGAGCAATTTACCACATAATTGATCACATCAAACAACTTCACAAATGATATCCAAATATCAAGATCATTCATATGTAATCCCTCAACATCCTCAGAGCACCTAAAAATGTATCTAAAAGCAAAATGAGTATGAAAAACGACGAAAAATTAAAATCGTGCAATAACCGTGCGAATGGTTTTTACGCCCCATAATTGCTCAGAAACAAAGTCTGATGTTTTTAAGCTCCAAAATCCTTTCTAACTTACACGTAACGCTATGAAAAATTAAAACCGACGCAAGTTTTTTACTTTGTTTCTTTGTTTGAGAAAAGTTTAAAAACGTTGGATTCAAGATATTCAAATTCATTTCCATTTAAAAACCCGCCAAAACAATGCTTTTCATATTTTAAAAGCTTGACTCCAGCGAAAATCGTTTTCAGAGCAAAACATAAAATTTCCATTTCAAAAGGATTAGGCTTCGAGTGCTCCCCCTGCAAACTGCTAGAGCAATTTACCACATAATTGATCACATCAAACAACTTCACAAATGATATCCAAATATCAAGATCATTCATATGTAATCCCTCAACATCCTCAGAGCACCTAAAAATGTATCTAAAAGCAAAATGAGTATGAAAAACGACGAAAAATTAAAATCGTGCAATAACCGTGCGAATGGTTTTTACGGCCCATAATTGCTCAGAAACAAAGTCTGATGTTTTTAAGCTCCAAAATCCTTTCTAACTTACACGTAACGCTATGAAAAATTAAAACCGACGCAAGTTTTTTACTTTGTTTCTTTGTTTGAGAAAAGTTTAAAAACGTTGGATTCAAGATATTCAAATTCATTTCCATTTAAAAACCCGCCAAAACAATGCTTTTCATATTTTAAAAGCTTGACTCCAGCGAAAATCGTTTTCAGAGCAAAACATAAAATTTCCATTTCAAAAGGATTAGGCTTCGAGTGCTCCCCCTGCAAACTGCTAGAGCAATTTACCACATAATTGATCACATCAAACAACTTCACAAATGATATCCAAATATCAAGATCATTCATATGTAATCCCTCAACATCCTCAGAGCACCTAAAAATGTATCTAAAAGCAAAATGAGTATGAAAAACGACGAAAAATTAAAATCGTGCAATAACCGTGCGAATGGTTTTTACGCCCATAATTGCTCAGAAACAAAGTCTGATGTTTTTAAGCTCCAAAATCCTTTCTAACTTACACGTAACGCTATGAAAAATTAAAACCGACGCAAGTTTTTTACTTTGTTTCTTTGTTTGAGAAAAGTTTAAAAACGTTGGATTCAAGATATTCAAATTCATTTCCATTTAAAAACCCGCCAAAACAATGCTTTTCATATTTTAAAAGCTTGACTCCAGCGAAAATCGTTTTCAGAGCAAAACATAAAATTTCCATTTCAAAAGGATTAGGCTTCGAGTGCTCCCCCTGCAAACTGCTAGAGCAATTTACCACATAATTGATCACATCAAACAACTTCACAAATGATATCCAAATATCAAGATCATTCATATGTAATCCCTCAACATCCTCAGAGCACCTAAAAATGTATCTAAAAGCAAAATGAGTATGAAAAACGACGAAAAATTAAAATCGTGCAATAACCGTGCGAATGGTTTTTACGCCCATAATTGCTCAGAAACAAAGTCTGATGTTTTTAAGCTCCAAAATCCTTTCTAACTTACACGTAACGCTATGAAAAATTAAAACCGACGCAAGTTTTTTACTTTGTTTCTTTGTTTGAGAAAAGTTTAAAAACGTTGGATTCAAGATATTCAAATTCATTTCCATTTAAAAACCCGCCAAAACAATGCTTTTCATATTTTAAAAGCTTGACTCCAGCGAAAATCGTTTTCAGAGCAAAACATAAAATTTCCATTTCAAAAGGATTAGGCTTCGAGTGCTCCCCCTGCAAACTGCTAGAGCAATTTACCACATAATTGATCACATCAAACAACTTCACAAATGATATCCAAATATCAAGATCATTCATATGTAATCCCTCAACATCCTCAGAGCACCTAAAAATGTATCTAAAAGCAAAATGAGTATGAAAAACGACGAAAAATTAAAATCGTGCAATAACCGTGCGAATGGTTTTTACGCCCCATAATTGCTCAGAAACAAAGTCTGATGTTTTTAAGCTCCAAAATCCTTTCTAACTTACACGTAACGCTATGAAAAATTAAAACCGACGCAAGTTTTTTACTTTGTTTCTTTGTTTGAGAAAAGTTTAAAAACGTTGGATTCAAGATATTCAAATTCATTTCCATTTAAAAACCCGCCAAAACAATGCTTTTCATATTTTAAAAGCTTGACTCCAGCGAAAATCGTTTTCAGAGCAAAACATAAAATTTCCATTTCAAAAGGATTAGGCTTCGAGTGCTCCCCCTGCAAACTGCTAGAGCAATTTACCACATAATTGATCACATCAAACAACTTCACAAATGATATCCAAATATCAAGATCATTCATATGTAATCCCTCAACATCCTCAGAGCACCTAAAAATGTATCTAAAAGCAAAATGAGTATGAAAAACGACGAAAAATTAAAATCGTGCAATAACCGTGCGAATGGTTTTTACGGCCCATAATTGCTCAGAAACAAAGTCTGATGTTTTTAAGCTCCAAAATCCTTTCTAACTTACACGTAACGCTATGAAAAATTAAAACCGACGCAAGTTTTTTACTTTGTTTCTTTGTTTGAGAAAAGTTTAAAAACGTTGGATTCAAGATATTCAAATTCATTTCCATTTAAAAACCCGCCAAAACAATGCTTTTCATATTTTAAAAGCTTGACTCCAGCGAAAATCGTTTTCAGAGCAAAACATAAAATTTCCATTTCAAAAGGATTAGGCTTCGAGTGCTCCCCCTGCAAACTGCTAGAGCAATTTACCACATAATTGATCACATCAAACAACTTCACAAATGATATCCAAATATCAAGATCATTCATATGTAATCCCTCAACATCCTCAGAGCACCTAAAAATGTATCTAAAAGCAAAATGAGTATGAAAAACGACGAAAAATTAAAATCGTGCAATAACCGTGCGAATGGTTTTTACGGCCCATAATTGCTCAGAAACAAAGTCTGATGTTTTTAAGCTCCAAAATCCTTTCTAACTTACACGTAACGCTATGAAAAATTAAAACCGACGCAAGTTTTTTACTTTGTTTCTTTGTTTGAGAAAAGTTTAAAAACGTTGGATTCAAGATATTCAAATTCATTTCCATTTAAAAACCCGCCAAAACAATGCTTTTCATATTTTAAAAGCTTGACTCCAGCGAAAATCGTTTTCAGAGCAAAACATAAAATTTCCATTTCAAAAGGATTAGGCTTCGAGTGCTCCCCCTGCAAACTGCTAGAGCAATTTACCACATAATTGATCACATCAAACAACTTCACAAATGATATCCAAATATCAAGATCATTCATATGTAATCCCTCAACATCCTCAGAGCACCTAAAAATGTATCTAAAAGCAAAATGAGTATGAAAAACGACGAAAAATTAAAATCGTGCAATAACCGTGCGAATGGTTTTTACGCCCATAATTGCTCAGAAACAAAGTCTGATGTTTTTAAGCTCCAAAATCCTTTCTAACTTACACGTAACGCTATGAAAAATTAAAACCGACGCAAGTTTTTTACTTTGTTTCTTTGTTTGAGAAAAGTTTAAAAACGTTGGATTCAAGATATTCAAATTCATTTCCATTTAAAAACCCGCCAAAACAATGCTTTTCATATTTTAAAAGCTTGACTCCAGCGAAAATCGTTTTCAGAGCAAAACATAAAATTTCCATTTCAAAAGGATTAGGCTTCGAGTGCTCCCCCTGCAAACTGCTAGAGCAATTTACCACATAATTGATCACATCAAACAACTTCACAAATGATATCCAAATATCAAGATCATTCATATGTAATCCCTCAACATCCTCAGAGCACCTAAAAATGTATCTAAAAGCAAAATGAGTATGAAAAACGACGAAAAATTAAAATCGTGCAATAACCGTGCGAATGGTTTTTACGCCCCATAATTGCTCAGAAACAAAGTCTGATGTTTTTAAGCTCCAAAATCCTTTCTAACTTACACGTAACGCTATGAAAAATTAAAACCGACGCAAGTTTTTTACTTTGTTTCTTTGTTTGAGAAAAGTTTAAAAACGTTGGATTCAAGATATTCAAATTCATTTCCATTTAAAAACCCGCCAAAACAATGCTTTTCATATTTTAAAAGCTTGACTCCAGCGAAAATCGTTTTCAGAGCAAAACATAAAATTTCCATTTCAAAAGGATTAGGCTTCGAGTGCTCCCCCTGCAAACTGCTAGAGCAATTTACCACATAATTGATCACATCAAACAACTTCACAAATGATATCCAAATATCAAGATCATTCATATGTAATCCCTCAACATCCTCAGAGCACCTAAAAATGTATCTAAAAGCAAAATGAGTATGAAAAACGACGAAAAATTAAAATCGTGCAATAACCGTGCGAATGGTTTTTACGGCCCATAATTGCTCAGAAACAAAGTCTGATGTTTTTAAGCTCCAAAATCCTTTCTAACTTACACGTAACGCTATGAAAAATTAAAACCGACGCAAGTTTTTTACTTTGTTTCTTTGTTTGAGAAAAGTTTAAAAACGTTGGATTCAAGATATTCAAATTCATTTCCATTTAAAAACCCGCCAAAACAATGCTTTTCATATTTTAAAAGCTTGACTCCAGCGAAAATCGTTTTCAGAGCAAAACATAAAATTTCCATTTCAAAAGGATTAGGCTTCGAGTGCTCCCCCTGCAAACTGCTAGAGCAATTTACCACATAATTGATCACATCAAACAACTTCACAAATGATATCCAAATATCAAGATCATTCATATGTAATCCCTCAACATCCTCAGAGCACCTAAAAATGTATCTAAAAGCAAAATGAGTATGAAAAACGACGAAAAATTAAAATCGTGCAATAACCGTGCGAATGGTTTTTACGGCCCATAATTGCTCAGAAACAAAGTCTGATGTTTTTAAGCTCCAAAATCCTTTCTAACTTACACGTAACGCTATGAAAAATTAAAACCGACGCAAGTTTTTTACTTTGTTTCTTTGTTTGAGAAAAGTTTAAAAACGTTGGATTCAAGATATTCAAATTCATTTCCATTTAAAAACCCGCCAAAACAATGCTTTTCATATTTTAAAAGCTTGACTCCAGCGAAAATCGTTTTCAGAGCAAAACATAAAATTTCCATTTCAAAAGGATTAGGCTTCGAGTGCTCCCCCTGCAAACTGCTAGAGCAATTTACCACATAATTGATCACATCAAACAACTTCACAAATGATATCCAAATATCAAGATCATTCATATGTAATCCCTCAACATCCTCAGAGCACCTAAAAATGTATCTAAAAGCAAAATGAGTATGAAAAACGACGAAAAATTAAAATCGTGCAATAACCGTGCGAATGGTTTTTACGCCCATAATTGCTCAGAAACAAAGTCTGATGTTTTTAAGCTCCAAAATCCTTTCTAACTTACACGTAACGCTATGAAAAATTAAAACCGACGCAAGTTTTTTACTTTGTTTCTTTGTTTGAGAAAAGTTTAAAAACGTTGGATTCAAGATATTCAAATTCATTTCCATTTAAAAACCCGCCAAAACAATGCTTTTCATATTTTAAAAGCTTGACTCCAGCGAAAATCGTTTTCAGAGCAAAACATAAAATTTCCATTTCAAAAGGATTAGGCTTCGAGTGCTCCCCCTGCAAACTGCTAGAGCAATTTACCACATAATTGATCACATCAAACAACTTCACAAATGATATCCAAATATCAAGATCATTCATATGTAATCCCTCAACATCCTCAGAGCACCTAAAAATGTATCTAAAAGCAAAATGAGTATGAAAAACGACGAAAAATTAAAATCGTGCAATAACCGTGCGAATGGTTTTTACGCCCATAATTGCTCAGAAACAAAGTCTGATGTTTTTAAGCTCCAAAATCCTTTCTAACTTACACGTAACGCTATGAAAAATTAAAACCGACGCAAGTTTTTTACTTTGTTTCTTTGTTTGAGAAAAGTTTAAAAACGTTGGATTCAAGATATTCAAATTCATTTCCATTTAAAAACCCGCCAAAACAATGCTTTTCATATTTTAAAAGCTTGACTCCAGCGAAAATCGTTTTCAGAGCAAAACATAAAATTTCCATTTCAAAAGGATTAGGCTTCGAGTGCTCCCCCTGCAAACTGCTAGAGCAATTTACCACATAATTGATCACATCAAACAACTTCACAAATGATATCCAAATATCAAGATCATTCATATGTAATCCCTCAACATCCTCAGAGCACCTAAAAATGTATCTAAAAGCAAAATGAGTATGAAAAACGACGAAAAATTAAAATCGTGCAATAACCGTGCGAATGGTTTTTACGCCCCATAATTGCTCAGAAACAAAGTCTGATGTTTTTAAGCTCCAAAATCCTTTCTAACTTACACGTAACGCTATGAAAAATTAAAACCGACGCAAGTTTTTTACTTTGTTTCTTTGTTTGAGAAAAGTTTAAAAACGTTGGATTCAAGATATTCAAATTCATTTCCATTTAAAAACCCGCCAAAACAATGCTTTTCATATTTTAAAAGCTTGACTCCAGCGAAAATCGTTTTCAGAGCAAAACATAAAATTTCCATTTCAAAAGGATTAGGCTTCGAGTGCTCCCCCTGCAAACTGCTAGAGCAATTTACCACATAATTGATCACATCAAACAACTTCACAAATGATATCCAAATATCAAGATCATTCATATGTAATCCCTCAACATCCTCAGAGCACCTAAAAATGTATCTAAAAGCAAAATGAGTATGAAAAACGACGAAAAATTAAAATCGTGCAATAACCGTGCGAATGGTTTTTACGCCCATAATTGCTCAGAAACAAAGTCTGATGTTTTTAAGCTCCAAAATCCTTTCTAACTTACACGTAACGCTATGAAAAATTAAAACCGACGCAAGTTTTTTACTTTGTTTCTTTGTTTGAGAAAAGTTTAAAAACGTTGGATTCAAGATATTCAAATTCATTTCCATTTAAAAACCCGCCAAAACAATGCTTTTCATATTTTAAAAGCTTGACTCCAGCGAAAATCGTTTTCAGAGCAAAACATAAAATTTCCATTTCAAAAGGATTAGGCTTCGAGTGCTCCCCCTGCAAACTGCTAGAGCAATTTACCACATAATTGATCACATCAAACAACTTCACAAATGATATCCAAATATCAAGATCATTCATATGTAATCCCTCAACATCCTCAGAGCACCTAAAAATGTATCTAAAAGCAAAATGAGTATGAAAAACGACGAAAAATTAAAATCGTGCAATAACCGTGCGAATGGTTTTTACGCCCATAATTGCTCAGAAACAAAGTCTGATGTTTTTAAGCTCCAAAATCCTTTCTAACTTACACGTAACGCTATGAAAAATTAAAACCGACGCAAGTTTTTTACTTTGTTTCTTTGTTTGAGAAAAGTTTAAAAACGTTGGATTCAAGATATTCAAATTCATTTCCATTTAAAAACCCGCCAAAACAATGCTTTTCATATTTTAAAAGCTTGACTCCAGCGAAAATCGTTTTCAGAGCAAAACATAAAATTTCCATTTCAAAAGGATTAGGCTTCGAGTGCTCCCCCTGCAAACTGCTAGAGCAATTTACCACATAATTGATCACATCAAACAACTTCACAAATGATATCTAAATATCAAGATCATTCATATGTAATCCCTCAACATCCTCAGAGCACCTAAAAATGTATCTAAAAGCAAAATGAGTATGAAAAACGACGAAAAATTAAAATCGTGCAATAACCGTGCGAATGGTTTTTACGCCCATAATTGCTCAGAAACAAAGTCTGATGTTTTTAAGCTCCAAAATCCTTTCTAACTTACACGTAACGCTATGAAAAATTAAAACCGACGCAAGTTTTTTACTTTGTTTCTTTGTTTGAGAAAAGTTTAAAAATGTTGGATTCAAGATATTCAAATTCATTTCCATTTAAAAACCCGCCAAAACAATGCTTTTCATATTTTAAAAGCTTGACTCCAGCGAAAATCGTTTTCAGAGCAAAACATAAAATTTCCATTTCAAAAGGATTAGGCTTCGAGTGCTCCCCCTGCAAACTGCTAGAGCAATTTACCACATAATTGATCACATCAAACAACTTCACAAATGATATCCAAATATCAAGATCATTCATATGTAATCCCTCAACATCCTCAGAGCACCTAAAAATGTATCTAAAAGCAAAATGAGTATGAAAAACGACGAAAAATTAAAATCGTGCAATAACCGTGCGAATGGTTTTTACGCCCCATAATTGCTCAGAAACAAAGTCTGATGTTTTTAAGCTCCAAAATCCTTTCTAACTTACACGTAACGCTATGAAAAATTAAAACCGACGCAAGTTTTTTACTTTGTTTCTTTGTTTGAGAAAAGTTTAAAAACGTTGGATTCAAGATATTCAAATTCATTTCCATTTAAAAACCCGCCAAAACAATGCTTTTCATATTTTAAAAGCTTGACTCCAGCGAAAATCGTTTTCAGAGCAAAACATAAAATTTCCATTTCAAAAGGATTAGGCTTCGAGTGCTCCCCCTGCAAACTGCTAGAGCAATTTACCACATAATTGATCACATCAAACAACTTCACAAATGATATCCAAATATCAAGATCATTCATATGTAATCCCTCAACATCCTCAGAGCACCTAAAAATGTATCTAAAAGCAAAATGAGTATGAAAAACGACGAAAAATTAAAATCGTGCAATAACCGTGCGAATGGTTTTTACGCCCATAATTGCTCAGAAACAAAGTCTGATGTTTTTAAGCTCCAAAATCCTTTCTAACTTACACGTAACGCTATGAAAAATTAAAACCGACGCAAGTTTTTTACTTTGTTTCTTTGTTTGAGAAAAGTTTAAAAACGTTGGATTCAAGATATTCAAATTCATTTCCATTTAAAAACCCGCCAAAACAATGCTTTTCATATTTTAAAAGCTTGACTCCAGCGAAAATCGTTTTCAGAGCAAAACATAAAATTTCCATTTCAAAAGGATTAGGCTTCGAGTGCTCCCCCTGCAAACTGCTAGAGCAATTTACCACATAATTGATCACATCAAACAACTTCACAAATGATATCCAAATATCAAGATCATTCATATGTAATCCCTCAACATCCTCAGAGCACCTAAAAATGTATCTAAAAGCAAAATGAGTATGAAAAACGACGAAAAATTAAAATCGTGCAATAACCGTGCGAATGGTTTTTACGCCCATAATTGCTCAGAAACAAAGTCTGATGTTTTTAAGCTCCAAAATCCTTTCTAACTTACACGTAACGCTATGAAAAATTAAAACCGACGCAAGTTTTTTACTTTGTTTCTTTGTTTGAGAAAAGTTTAAAAACGTTGGATTCAAGATATTCAAATTCATTTCCATTTAAAAACCCGCCAAAACAATGCTTTTCATATTTTAAAAGCTTGACTCCAGCGAAAATCGTTTTCAGAGCAAAACATAAAATTTCCATTTCAAAAGGATTAGGCTTCGAGTGCTCCCCCTGCAAACTGCTAGAGCAATTTACCACATAATTGATCACATCAAACAACTTCACAAATGATATCCAAATATCAAGATCATTCATATGTAATCCCTCAACATCCTCAGAGCACCTAAAAATGTATCTAAAAGCAAAATGAGTATGAAAAACGACGAAAAATTAAAATCGTGCAATAACCGTGCGAATGGTTTTTACGCCCATAATTGCTCAGAAACAAAGTCTGATGTTTTTAAGCTCCAAAATCCTTTCTAACTTACACGTAACGCTATGAAAAATTAAAACCGACGCAAGTTTTTTACTTTGTTTCTTTGTTTGAGAAAAGTTTAAAAACGTTGGATTCAAGATATTCAAATTCATTTCCATTTAAAAACCCGCCAAAACAATGCTTTTCATATTTTAAAAGCTTGACTCCAGCGAAAATCGTTTTCAGAGCAAAACATAAAATTTCCATTTCAAAAGGATTAGGCTTCGAGTGCTCCCCCTGCAAACTGCTAGAGCAATTTACCACATAATTGATCACATCAAACAACTTCACAAATGATATCCAAATATCAAGATCATTCATATGTAATCCCTCAACATCCTCAGAGCACCTAAAAATGTATCTAAAAGCAAAATGAGTATGAAAAACGACGAAAAATTAAAATCGTGCAATAACCGTGCGAATGGTTTTTACGCCCATAATTGCTCAGAAACAAAGTCTGATGTTTTTAAGCTCCAAAATCCTTTCTAACTTACACGTAACGCTATGAAAAATTAAAACCGACGCAAGTTTTTTACTTTGTTTCTTTGTTTGAGAAAAGTTTAAAAACGTTGGATTCAAGATATTCAAATTCATTTCCATTTAAAAACCCGCCAAAACAATGCTTTTCATATTTTAAAAGCTTGACTCCAGCGAAAATCGTTTTCAGAGCAAAACATAAAATTTCCATTTCAAAAGGATTAGGCTTCGAGTGCTCCCCCTGCAAACTGCTAGAGCAATTTACCACATAATTGATCACATCAAACAACTTCACAAATGATATCCAAATATCAAGATCATTCATATGTAATCCCTCAACATCCTCAGAGCACCTAAAAATGTATCTAAAAGCAAAATGAGTATGAAAAACGACGAAAAATTAAAATCGTGCAATAACCGTGCGAATGGTTTTTACGCCCCATAATTGCTCAGAAACAAAGTCTGATGTTTTTAAGCTCCAAAATCCTTTCTAACTTACACGTAACGCTATGAAAAATTAAAACCGACGCAAGTTTTTTACTTTGTTTCTTTGTTTGAGAAAAGTTTAAAAACGTTGGATTCAAGATATTCAAATTCATTTCCATTTAAAAACCCGCCAAAACAATGCTTTTCATATTTTAAAAGCTTGACTCCAGCGAAAATCGTTTTCAGAGCAAAACATAAAATTTCCATTTCAAAAGGATTAGGCTTCGAGTGCTCCCCCTGCAAACTGCTAGAGCAATTTACCACATAATTGATCACATCAAACAACTTCACAAATGATATCCAAATATCAAGATCATTCATATGTAATCCCTCAACATCCTCAGAGCACCTAAAAATGTATCTAAAAGCAAAATGAGTATGAAAAACGACGAAAAATTAAAATCGTGCAATAACCGTGCGAATGGTTTTTACGCCCCATAATTGCTCAGAAACAAAGTCTGATGTTTTTAAGCTCCAAAATCCTTTCTAACTTACACGTAACGCTATGAAAAATTAAAACCGACGCAAGTTTTTTACTTTGTTTCTTTGTTTGAGAAAAGTTTAAAAACGTTGGATTCAAGATATTCAAATTCATTTCCATTTAAAAACCCGCCAAAACAATGCTTTTCATATTTTAAAAGCTTGACTCCAGCGAAAATCGTTTTCAGAGCAAAACATAAAATTTCCATTTCAAAAGGATTAGGCTTCGAGTGCTCCCCCTGCAAACTGCTAGAGCAATTTACCACATAATTGATCACATCAAACAACTTCACAAATGATATCCAAATATCAAGATCATTCATATGTAATCCCTCAACATCCTCAGAGCACCTAAAAATGTATCTAAAAGCAAAATGAGTATGAAAAACGACGAAAAATTAAAATCGTGCAATAACCGTGCGAATGGTTTTTACGCCCATAATTGCTCAGAAACAAAGTCTGATGTTTTTAAGCTCCAAAATCCTTTCTAACTTACACGTAACGCTATGAAAAATTAAAACCGACGCAAGTTTTTTACTTTGTTTCTTTGTTTGAGAAAAGTTTAAAAACGTTGGATTCAAGATATTCAAATTCATTTCCATTTAAAAACCCGCCAAAACAATGCTTTTCATATTTTAAAAGCTTGACTCCAGCGAAAATCGTTTTCAGAGCAAAACATAAAATTTCCATTTCAAAAGGATTAGGCTTCGAGTGCTCCCCCTGCAAACTGCTAGAGCAATTTACCACATAATTGATCACATCAAACAACTTCACAAATGATATCCAAATATCAAGATCATTCATATGTAATCCCTCAACATCCTCAGAGCACCTAAAAATGTATCTAAAAGCAAAATGAGTATGAAAAACGACGAAAAATTAAAATCGTGCAATAACCGTGCGAATGGTTTTTACGCCCCATAATTGCTCAGAAACAAAGTCTGATGTTTTTAAGCTCCAAAATCCTTTCTAACTTACACGTAACGCTATGAAAAATTAAAACCGACGCAAGTTTTTTACTTTGTTTCTTTGTTTGAGAAAAGTTTAAAAACGTTGGATTCAAGATATTCAAATTCATTTCCATTTAAAAACCCGCCAAAACAATGCTTTTCATATTTTAAAAGCTTGACTCCAGCGAAAATCGTTTTCAGAGCAAAACATAAAATTTCCATTTCAAAAGGATTAGGCTTCGAGTGCTCCCCCTGCAAACTGCTAGAGCAATTTACCACATAATTGATCACATCAAACAACTTCACAAATGATATCCAAATATCAAGATCATTCATATGTAATCCCTCAACATCCTCAGAGCACCTAAAAATGTATCTAAAAGCAAAATGAGTATGAAAAACGACGAAAAATTAAAATCGTGCAATAACCGTGCGAATGGTTTTTACGCCCCATAATTGCTCAGAAACAAAGTCTGATGTTTTTAAGCTCCAAAATCCTTTCTAACTTACACGTAACGCTATGAAAAATTAAAACCGACGCAAGTTTTTTACTTTGTTTCTTTGTTTGAGAAAAGTTTAAAAACGTTGGATTCAAGATATTCAAATTCATTTCCATTTAAAAACCCGCCAAAACAATGCTTTTCATATTTTAAAAGCTTGACTCCAGCGAAAATCGTTTTCAGAGCAAAACATAAAATTTCCATTTCAAAAGGATTAGGCTTCGAGTGCTCCCCCTGCAAACTGCTAGAGCAATTTACCACATAATTGATCACATCAAACAACTTCACAAATGATATCCAAATATCAAGATCATTCATATGTAATCCCTCAACATCCTCAGAGCACCTAAAAATGTATCTAAAAGCAAAATGAGTATGAAAAACGACGAAAAATTAAAATCGTGCAATAACCGTGCGAATGGTTTTTACGCCCCATAATTGCTCAGAAACAAAGTCTGATGTTTTTAAGCTCCAAAATCCTTTCTAACTTACACGTAACGCTATGAAAAATTAAAACCGACGCAAGTTTTTTACTTTGTTTCTTTGTTTGAGAAAAGTTTAAAAACGTTGGATTCAAGATATTCAAATTCATTTCCATTTAAAAACCCGCCAAAACAATGCTTTTCATATTTTAAAAGCTTGACTCCAGCGAAAATCGTTTTCAGAGCAAAACATAAAATTTCCATTTCAAAAGGATTAGGCTTCGAGTGCTCCCCCTGCAAACTGCTAGAGCAATTTACCACATAATTGATCACATCAAACAACTTCACAAATGATATCCAAATATCAAGATCATTCATATGTAATCCCTCAACATCCTCAGAGCACCTAAAAATGTATCTAAAAGCAAAATGAGTATGAAAAACGACGAAAAATTAAAATCGTGCAATAACCGTGCGAATGGTTTTTACCCCCATAATTGCTCAGAAACAAAGTCTGATGTTTTTAAGCTCCAAAATCCTTTCTAACTTACACGTAACGCTATGAAAAATTAAAACCGACGCAAGTTTTTTACTTTGTTTCTTTGTTTGAGAAAAGTTTAAAAACGTTGGATTCAAGATATTCAAATTCATTTCCATTTAAAAACCCGCCAAAACAATGCTTTTCATATTTTAAAAGCTTGACTCCAGCGAAAATCGTTTTCAGAGCAAAACATAAAATTTCCATTTCAAAAGGATTAGGCTTCGAGTGCTCCCCCTGCAAACTGCTAGAGCAATTTACCACATAATTGATCACATCAAACAACTTCACAAATGATATCCAAATATCAAGATCATTCATATGTAATCCCTCAACATCCTCAGAGCACCTAAAAATGTATCTAAAAGCAAAATGAGTATGAAAAACGACGAAAAATTAAAATCGTGCAATAACCGTGCGAATGGTTTTTACGCCCCATAATTGCTCAGAAACAAAGTCTGATGTTTTTAAGCTCCAAAATCCTTTCTAACTTACACGTAACGCTATGAAAAATTAAAACCGACGCAAGTTTTTTACTTTGTTTCTTTGTTTGAGAAAAGTTTAAAAACGTTGGATTCAAGATATTCAAATTCATTTCCATTTAAAAACCCGCCAAAACAATGCTTTTCATATTTTAAAAGCTTGACTCCAGCGAAAATCGTTTTCAGAGCAAAACATAAAATTTCCATTTCAAAAGGATTAGGCTTCGAGTGCTCCCCCTGCAAACTGCTAGAGCAATTTACCACATAATTGATCACATCAAACAACTTCACAAATGATATCCAAATATCAAGATCATTCATATGTAATCCCTCAACATCCTCAGAGCACCTAAAAATGTATCTAAAAGCAAAATGAGTATGAAAAACGACGAAAAATTAAAATCGTGCAATAACCGTGCGAATGGTTTTTACGCCCCATAATTGCTCAGAAACAAAGTCTGATGTTTTTAAGCTCCAAAATCCTTTCTAACTTACACGTAACGCTATGAAAAATTAAAACCGACGCAAGTTTTTTACTTTGTTTCTTTGTTTGAGAAAAGTTTAAAAACGTTGGATTCAAGATATTCAAATTCATTTCCATTTAAAAACCCGCCAAAACAATGCTTTTCATATTTTAAAAGCTTGACTCCAGCGAAAATCGTTTTCAGAGCAAAACATAAAATTTCCATTTCAAAAGGATTAGGCTTCGAGTGCTCCCCCTGCAAACTGCTAGAGCAATTTACCACATAATTGATCACATCAAACAACTTCACAAATGATATCCAAATATCAAGATCATTCATATGTAATCCCTCAACATCCTCAGAGCACCTAAAAATGTATCTAAAAGCAAAATGAGTATGAAAAACGACGAAAAATTAAAATCGTGCAATAACCGTGCGAATGGTTTTTACGCCCCATAATTGCTCAGAAACAAAGTCTGATGTTTTTAAGCTCCAAAATCCTTTCTAACTTACACGTAACGCTATGAAAAATTAAAACCGACGCAAGTTTTTTACTTTGTTTCTTTGTTTGAGAAAAGTTTAAAAACGTTGGATTCAAGATATTCAAATTCATTTCCATTTAAAAACCCGCCAAAACAATGCTTTTCATATTTTAAAAGCTTGACTCCAGCGAAAATCGTTTTCAGAGCAAAACATAAAATTTCCATTTCAAAAGGATTAGGCTTCGAGTGCTCCCCCTGCAAACTGCTAGAGCAATTTACCACATAATTGATCACATCAAACAACTTCACAAATGATATCCAAATATCAAGATCATTCATATGTAATCCCTCAACATCCTCAGAGCACCTAAAAATGTATCTAAAAGCAAAATGAGTATGAAAAACGACGAAAAATTAAAATCGTGCAATAACCGTGCGAATGGTTTTTACGCCCCATAATTGCTCAGAAACAAAGTCTGATGTTTTTAAGCTCCAAAATCCTTTCTAACTTACACGTAACGCTATGAAAAATTAAAACCGACGCAAGTTTTTTACTTTGTTTCTTTGTTTGAGAAAAGTTTAAAAACGTTGGATTCAAGATATTCAAATTCATTTCCATTTAAAAACCCGCCAAAACAATGCTTTTCATATTTTAAAAGCTTGACTCCAGCGAAAATCGTTTTCAGAGCAAAACATAAAATTTCCATTTCAAAAGGATTAGGCTTCGAGTGCTCCCCCTGCAAACTGCTAGAGCAATTTACCACATAATTGATCACATCAAACAACTTCACAAATGATATCCAAATATCAAGATCATTCATATGTAATCCCTCAACATCCTCAGAGCACCTAAAAATGTATCTAAAAGCAAAATGAGTATGAAAAACGACGAAAAATTAAAATCGTGCAATAACCGTGCGAATGGTTTTTACGCCCCATAATTGCTCAGAAACAAAGTCTGATGTTTTTAAGCTCCAAAATCCTTTCTAACTTACACGTAACGCTATGAAAAATTAAAACCGACGCAAGTTTTTTACTTTGTTTCTTTGTTTGAGAAAAGTTTAAAAACGTTGGATTCAAGATATTCAAATTCATTTCCATTTAAAAACCCGCCAAAACAATGCTTTTCATATTTTAAAAGCTTGACTCCAGCGAAAATCGTTTTCAGAGCAAAACATAAAATTTCCATTTCAAAAGGATTAGGCTTCGAGTGCTCCCCCTGCAAACTGCTAGAGCAATTTACCACATAATTGATCACATCAAACAACTTCACAAATGATATCCAAATATCAAGATCATTCATATGTAATCCCTCAACATCCTCAGAGCACCTAAAAATGTATCTAAAAGCAAAATGAGTATGAAAAACGACGAAAAATTAAAATCGTGCAATAACCGTGCGAATGGTTTTTACGCCCCATAATTGCTCAGAAACAAAGTCTGATGTTTTTAAGCTCCAAAATCCTTTCTAACTTACACGTAACGCTATGAAAAATTAAAACCGACGCAAGTTTTTTACTTTGTTTCTTTGTTTGAGAAAAGTTTAAAAACGTTGGATTCAAGATATTCAAATTCATTTCCATTTAAAAACCCGCCAAAACAATGCTTTTCATATTTTAAAAGCTTGACTCCAGCGAAAATCGTTTTCAGAGCAAAACATAAAATTTCCATTTCAAAAGGATTAGGCTTCGAGTGCTCCCCCTGCAAACTGCTAGAGCAATTTACCACATAATTGATCACATCAAACAACTTCACAAATGATATCCAAATATCAAGATCATTCATATGTAATCCCTCAACATCCTCAGAGCACCTAAAAATGTATCTAAAAGCAAAATGAGTATGAAAAACGACGAAAAATTAAAATCGTGCAATAACCGTGCGAATGGTTTTTACGCCCCATAATTGCTCAGAAACAAAGTCTGATGTTTTTAAGCTCCAAAATCCTTTCTAACTTACACGTAACGCTATGAAAAATTAAAACCGACGCAAGTTTTTTACTTTGTTTCTTTGTTTGAGAAAAGTTTAAAAACGTTGGATTCAAGATATTCAAATTCATTTCCATTTAAAAACCCGCCAAAACAATGCTTTTCATATTTTAAAAGCTTGACTCCAGCGAAAATCGTTTTCAGAGCAAAACATAAAATTTCCATTTCAAAAGGATTAGGCTTCGAGTGCTCCCCCTGCAAACTGCTAGAGCAATTTACCACATAATTGATCACATCAAACAACTTCACAAATGATATCCAAATATCAAGATCATTCATATGTAATCCCTCAACATCCTCAGAGCACCTAAAAATGTATCTAAAAGCAAAATGAGTATGAAAAACGACGAAAAATTAAAATCGTGCAATAACCGTGCGAATGGTTTTTACGCCCCATAATTGCTCAGAAACAAAGTCTGATGTTTTTAAGCTCCAAAATCCTTTCTAACTTACACGTAACGCTATGAAAAATTAAAACCGACGCAAGTTTTTTACTTTGTTTCTTTGTTTGAGAAAAGTTTAAAAACGTTGGATTCAAGATATTCAAATTCATTTCCATTTAAAAACCCGCCAAAACAATGCTTTTCATATTTTAAAAGCTTGACTCCAGCGAAAATCGTTTTCAGAGCAAAACATAAAATTTCCATTTCAAAAGGATTAGGCTTCGAGTGCTCCCCCTGCAAACTGCTAGAGCAATTTACCACATAATTGATCACATCAAACAACTTCACAAATGATATCCAAATATCAAGATCATTCATATGTAATCCCTCAACATCCTCAGAGCACCTAAAAATGTATCTAAAAGCAAAATGAGTATGAAAAACGACGAAAAATTAAAATCGTGCAATAACCGTGCGAATGGTTTTTACGCCCCATAATTGCTCAGAAACAAAGTCTGATGTTTTTAAGCTCCAAAATCCTTTCTAACTTACACGTAACGCTATGAAAAATTAAAACCGACGCAAGTTTTTTACTTTGTTTCTTTGTTTGAGAAAAGTTTAAAAACGTTGGATTCAAGATATTCAAATTCATTTCCATTTAAAAACCCGCCAAAACAATGCTTTTCATATTTTAAAAGCTTGACTCCAGCGAAAATCGTTTTCAGAGCAAAACATAAAATTTCCATTTCAAAAGGATTAGGCTTCGAGTGCTCCCCCTGCAAACTGCTAGAGCAATTTACCACATAATTGATCACATCAAACAACTTCACAAATGATATCCAAATATCAAGATCATTCATATGTAATCCCTCAACATCCTCAGAGCACCTAAAAATGTATCTAAAAGCAAAATGAGTATGAAAAACGACGAAAAATTAAAATCGTGCAATAACCGTGCGAATGGTTTTTACGCCCCATAATTGCTCAGAAACAAAGTCTGATGTTTTTAAGCTCCAAAATCCTTTCTAACTTACACGTAACGCTATGAAAAATTAAAACCGACGCAAGTTTTTTACTTTGTTTCTTTGTTTGAGAAAAGTTTAAAAACGTTGGATTCAAGATATTCAAATTCATTTCCATTTAAAAACCCGCCAAAACAATGCTTTTCATATTTTAAAAGCTTGACTCCAGCGAAAATCGTTTTCAGAGCAAAACATAAAATTTCCATTTCAAAAGGATTAGGCTTCGAGTGCTCCCCCTGCAAACTGCTAGAGCAATTTACCACATAATTGATCACATCAAACAACTTCACAAATGATATCCAAATATCAAGATCATTCATATGTAATCCCTCAACATCCTCAGAGCACCTAAAAATGTATCTAAAAGCAAAATGAGTATGAAAAACGACGAAAAATTAAAATCGTGCAATAACCGTGCGAATGGTTTTTACGCCCCATAATTGCTCAGAAACAAAGTCTGATGTTTTTAAGCTCCAAAATCCTTTCTAACTTACACGTAACGCTATGAAAAATTAAAACCGACGCAAGTTTTTTACTTTGTTTCTTTGTTTGAGAAAAGTTTAAAAACGTTGGATTCAAGATATTCAAATTCATTTCCATTTAAAAACCCGCCAAAACAATGCTTTTCATATTTTAAAAGCTTGACTCCAGCGAAAATCGTTTTCAGAGCAAAACATAAAATTTCCATTTCAAAAGGATTAGGCTTCGAGTGCTCCCCCTGCAAACTGCTAGAGCAATTTACCACATAATTGATCACATCAAACAACTTCACAAATGATATCCAAATATCAAGATCATTCATATGTAATCCCTCAACATCCTCAGAGCACCTAAAAATGTATCTAAAAGCAAAATGAGTATGAAAAACGACGAAAAATTAAAATCGTGCAATAACCGTGCGAATGGTTTTTACGCCCCATAATTGCTCAGAAACAAAGTCTGATGTTTTTAAGCTCCAAAATCCTTTCTAACTTACACGTAACGCTATGAAAAATTAAAACCGACGCAAGTTTTTTACTTTGTTTCTTTGTTTGAGAAAAGTTTAAAAACGTTGGATTCAAGATATTCAAATTCATTTCCATTTAAAAACCCGCCAAAACAATGCTTTTCATATTTTAAAAGCTTGACTCCAGCGAAAATCGTTTTCAGAGCAAAACATAAAATTTCCATTTCAAAAGGATTAGGCTTCGAGTGCTCCCCCTGCAAACTGCTAGAGCAATTTACCACATAATTGATCACATCAAACAACTTCACAAATGATATCCAAATATCAAGATCATTCATATGTAATCCCTCAACATCCTCAGAGCACCTAAAAATGTATCTAAAAGCAAAATGAGTATGAAAAACGACGAAAAATTAAAATCGTGCAATAACCGTGCGAATGGTTTTTACGCCCCATAATTGCTCAGAAACAAAGTCTGATGTTTTTAAGCTCCAAAATCCTTTCTAACTTACACGTAACGCTATGAAAAATTAAAACCGACGCAAGTTTTTTACTTTGTTTCTTTGTTTGAGAAAAGTTTAAAAACGTTGGATTCAAGATATTCAAATTCATTTCCATTTAAAAACCCGCCAAAACAATGCTTTTCATATTTTAAAAGCTTGACTCCAGCGAAAATCGTTTTCAGAGCAAAACATAAAATTTCCATTTCAAAAGGATTAGGCTTCGAGTGCTCCCCCTGCAAACTGCTAGAGCAATTTACCACATAATTGATCACATCAAACAACTTCACAAATGATATCCAAATATCAAGATCATTCATATGTAATCCCTCAACATCCTCAGAGCACCTAAAAATGTATCTAAAAGCAAAATGAGTATGAAAAACGACGAAAAATTAAAATCGTGCAATAACCGTGCGAATGGTTTTTACGCCCCATAATTGCTCAGAAACAAAGTCTGATGTTTTTAAGCTCCAAAATCCTTTCTAACTTACACGTAACGCTATGAAAAATTAAAACCGACGCAAGTTTTTTACTTTGTTTCTTTGTTTGAGAAAAGTTTAAAAACGTTGGATTCAAGATATTCAAATTCATTTCCATTTAAAAACCCGCCAAAACAATGCTTTTCATATTTTAAAAGCTTGACTCCAGCGAAAATCGTTTTCAGAGCAAAACATAAAATTTCCATTTCAAAAGGATTAGGCTTCGAGTGCTCCCCCTGCAAACTGCTAGAGCAATTTACCACATAATTGATCACATCAAACAACTTCACAAATGATATCCAAATATCAAGATCATTCATATGTAATCCCTCAACATCCTCAGAGCACCTAAAAATGTATCTAAAAGCAAAATGAGTATGAAAAACGACGAAAAATTAAAATCGTGCAATAACCGTGCGAATGGTTTTTACGCCCCATAATTGCTCAGAAACAAAGTCTGATGTTTTTAAGCTCCAAAATCCTTTCTAACTTACACGTAACGCTATGAAAAATTAAAACCGACGCAAGTTTTTTACTTTGTTTCTTTGTTTGAGAAAAGTTTAAAAACGTTGGATTCAAGATATTCAAATTCATTTCCATTTAAAAACCCGCCAAAACAATGCTTTTCATATTTTAAAAGCTTGACTCCAGCGAAAATCGTTTTCAGAGCAAAACATAAAATTTCCATTTCAAAAGGATTAGGCTTCGAGTGCTCCCCCTGCAAACTGCTAGAGCAATTTACCACATAATTGATCACATCAAACAACTTCACAAATGATATCCAAATATCAAGATCATTCATATGTAATCCCTCAACATCCTCAGAGCACCTAAAAATGTATCTAAAAGCAAAATGAGTATGAAAAACGACGAAAAATTAAAATCGTGCAATAACCGTGCGAATGGTTTTTACGCCCCATAATTGCTCAGAAACAAAGTCTGATGTTTTTAAGCTCCAAAATCCTTTCTAACTTACACGTAACGCTATGAAAAATTAAAACCGACGCAAGTTTTTTACTTTGTTTCTTTGTTTGAGAAAAGTTTAAAAACGTTGGATTCAAGATATTCAAATTCATTTCCATTTAAAAACCCGCCAAAACAATGCTTTTCATATTTTAAAAGCTTGACTCCAGCGAAAATCGTTTTCAGAGCAAAACATAAAATTTCCATTTCAAAAGGATTAGGCTTCGAGTGCTCCCCCTGCAAACTGCTAGAGCAATTTACCACATAATTGATCACATCAAACAACTTCACAAATGATATCCAAATATCAAGATCATTCATATGTAATCCCTCAACATCCTCAGAGCACCTAAAAATGTATCTAAAAGCAAAATGAGTATGAAAAACGACGAAAAATTAAAATCGTGCAATAACCGTGCGAATGGTTTTTACGCCCCATAATTGCTCAGAAACAAAGTCTGATGTTTTTAAGCTCCAAAATCCTTTCTAACTTACACGTAACGCTATGAAAAATTAAAACCGACGCAAGTTTTTTACTTTGTTTCTTTGTTTGAGAAAAGTTTAAAAACGTTGGATTCAAGATATTCAAATTCATTTCCATTTAAAAACCCGCCAAAACAATGCTTTTCATATTTTAAAAGCTTGACTCCAGCGAAAATCGTTTTCAGAGCAAAACATAAAATTTCCATTTCAAAAGGATTAGGCTTCGAGTGCTCCCCCTGCAAACTGCTAGAGCAATTTACCACATAATTGATCACATCAAACAACTTCACAAATGATATCCAAATATCAAGATCATTCATATGTAATCCCTCAACATCCTCAGAGCACCTAAAAATGTATCTAAAAGCAAAATGAGTATGAAAAACGACGAAAAATTAAAATCGTGCAATAACCGTGCGAATGGTTTTTACGCCCCATAATTGCTCAGAAACAAAGTCTGATGTTTTTAAGCTCCAAAATCCTTTCTAACTTACACGTAACGCTATGAAAAATTAAAACCGACGCAAGTTTTTTACTTTGTTTCTTTGTTTGAGAAAAGTTTAAAAACGTTGGATTCAAGATATTCAAATTCATTTCCATTTAAAAACCCGCCAAAACAATGCTTTTCATATTTTAAAAGCTTGACTCCAGCGAAAATCGTTTTCAGAGCAAAACATAAAATTTCCATTTCAAAAGGATTAGGCTTCGAGTGCTCCCCCTGCAAACTGCTAGAGCAATTTACCACATAATTGATCACATCAAACAACTTCACAAATGATATCCAAATATCAAGATCATTCATATGTAATCCCTCAACATCCTCAGAGCACCTAAAAATGTATCTAAAAGCAAAATGAGTATGAAAAACGACGAAAAATTAAAATCGTGCAATAACCGTGCGAATGGTTTTTACGCCCCATAATTGCTCAGAAACAAAGTCTGATGTTTTTAAGCTCCAAAATCCTTTCTAACTTACACGTAACGCTATGAAAAATTAAAACCGACGCAAGTTTTTTACTTTGTTTCTTTGTTTGAGAAAAGTTTAAAAACGTTGGATTCAAGATATTCAAATTCATTTCCATTTAAAAACCCGCCAAAACAATGCTTTTCATATTTTAAAAGCTTGACTCCAGCGAAAATCGTTTTCAGAGCAAAACATAAAATTTCCATTTCAAAAGGATTAGGCTTCGAGTGCTCCCCCTGCAAACTGCTAGAGCAATTTACCACATAATTGATCACATCAAACAACTTCACAAATGATATCCAAATATCAAGATCATTCATATGTAATCCCTCAACATCCTCAGAGCACCTAAAAATGTATCTAAAAGCAAAATGAGTATGAAAAACGACGAAAAATTAAAATCGTGCAATAACCGTGCGAATGGTTTTTACGCCCCATAATTGCTCAGAAACAAAGTCTGATGTTTTTAAGCTCCAAAATCCTTTCTAACTTACACGTAACGCTATGAAAAATTAAAACCGACGCAAGTTTTTTACTTTGTTTCTTTGTTTGAGAAAAGTTTAAAAACGTTGGATTCAAGATATTCAAATTCATTTCCATTTAAAAACCCGCCAAAACAATGCTTTTCATATTTTAAAAGCTTGACTCCAGCGAAAATCGTTTTCAGAGCAAAACATAAAATTTCCATTTCAAAAGGATTAGGCTTCGAGTGCTCCCCCTGCAAACTGCTAGAGCAATTTACCACATAATTGATCACATCAAACAACTTCACAAATGATATCCAAATATCAAGATCATTCATATGTAATCCCTCAACATCCTCAGAGCACCTAAAAATGTATCTAAAAGCAAAATGAGTATGAAAAACGACGAAAAATTAAAATCGTGCAATAACCGTGCGAATGGTTTTTACGCCCCATAATTGCTCAGAAACAAAGTCTGATGTTTTTAAGCTCCAAAATCCTTTCTAACTTACACGTAACGCTATGAAAAATTAAAACCGACGCAAGTTTTTTACTTTGTTTCTTTGTTTGAGAAAAGTTTAAAAACGTTGGATTCAAGATATTCAAATTCATTTCCATTTAAAAACCCGCCAAAACAATGCTTTTCATATTTTAAAAGCTTGACTCCAGCGAAAATCGTTTTCAGAGCAAAACATAAAATTTCCATTTCAAAAGGATTAGGCTTCGAGTGCTCCCCCTGCAAACTGCTAGAGCAATTTACCACATAATTGATCACATCAAACAACTTCACAAATGATATCCAAATATCAAGATCATTCATATGTAATCCCTCAACATCCTCAGAGCACCTAAAAATGTATCTAAAAGCAAAATGAGTATGAAAAACGACGAAAAATTAAAATCGTGCAATAACCGTGCGAATGGTTTTTACGCCCCATAATTGCTCAGAAACAAAGTCTGATGTTTTTAAGCTCCAAAATCCTTTCTAACTTACACGTAACGCTATGAAAAATTAAAACCGACGCAAGTTTTTTACTTTGTTTCTTTGTTTGAGAAAAGTTTAAAAACGTTGGATTCAAGATATTCAAATTCATTTCCATTTAAAAACCCGCCAAAACAATGCTTTTCATATTTTAAAAGCTTGACTCCAGCGAAAATCGTTTTCAGAGCAAAACATAAAATTTCCATTTCAAAAGGATTAGGCTTCGAGTGCTCCCCCTGCAAACTGCTAGAGCAATTTACCACATAATTGATCACATCAAACAACTTCACAAATGATATCCAAATATCAAGATCATTCATATGTAATCCCTCAACATCCTCAGAGCACCTAAAAATGTATCTAAAAGCAAAATGAGTATGAAAAACGACGAAAAATTAAAATCGTGCAATAACCGTGCGAATGGTTTTTACGCCCATAATTGCTCAGAAACAAAGTCTGATGTTTTTAAGCTCCAAAATCCTTTCTAACTTACACGTAACGCTATGAAAAATTAAAACCGACGCAAGTTTTTTACTTTGTTTCTTTGTTTGAGAAAAGTTTAAAAACGTTGGATTCAAGATATTCAAATTCATTTCCATTTAAAAACCCGCCAAAACAATGCTTTTCATATTTTAAAAGCTTGACTCCAGCGAAAATCGTTTTCAGAGCAAAACATAAAATTTCCATTTCAAAAGGATTAGGCTTCGAGTGCTCCCCCTGCAAACTGCTAGAGCAATTTACCACATAATTGATCACATCAAACAACTTCACAAATGATATCCAAATATCAAGATCATTCATATGTAATCCCTCAACATCCTCAGAGCACCTAAAAATGTATCTAAAAGCAAAATGAGTATGAAAAACGACGAAAAATTAAAATCGTGCAATAACCGTGCGAATGGTTTTTACGCCCCATAATTGCTCAGAAACAAAGTCTGATGTTTTTAAGCTCCAAAATCCTTTCTAACTTACACGTAACGCTATGAAAAATTAAAACCGACGCAAGTTTTTTACTTTGTTTCTTTGTTTGAGAAAAGTTTAAAAACGTTGGATTCAAGATATTCAAATTCATTTCCATTTAAAAACCCGCCAAAACAATGCTTTTCATATTTTAAAAGCTTGACTCCAGCGAAAATCGTTTTCAGAGCAAAACATAAAATTTCCATTTCAAAAGGATTAGGCTTCGAGTGCTCCCCCTGCAAACTGCTAGAGCAATTTACCACATAATTGATCACATCAAACAACTTCACAAATGATATCCAAATATCAAGATCATTCATATGTAATCCCTCAACATCCTCAGAGCACCTAAAAATGTATCTAAAAGCAAAATGAGTATGAAAAACGACGAAAAATTAAAATCGTGCAATAACCGTGCGAATGGTTTTTACGCCCCATAATTGCTCAGAAACAAAGTCTGATGTTTTTAAGCTCCAAAATCCTTTCTAACTTACACGTAACGCTATGAAAAATTAAAACCGACGCAAGTTTTTTACTTTGTTTCTTTGTTTGAGAAAAGTTTAAAAACGTTGGATTCAAGATATTCAAATTCATTTCCATTTAAAAACCCGCCAAAACAATGCTTTTCATATTTTAAAAGCTTGACTCCAGCGAAAATCGTTTTCAGAGCAAAACATAAAATTTCCATTTCAAAAGGATTAGGCTTCGAGTGCTCCCCTGCAAACTGCTAGAGCAATTTACCACATAATTGATCACATCAAACAACTTCACAAATGATATCCAAATATCAAGATCATTCATATGTAATCCCTCAACATCCTCAGAGCACCTAAAAATGTATCTAAAAGCAAAATGAGTATGAAAAACGACGAAAAATTAAAATCGTGCAATAACCGTGCGAATGGTTTTTACGCCCCATAATTGCTCAGAAACAAAGTCTGATGTTTTTAAGCTCCAAAATCCTTTCTAACTTACACGTAACGCTATGAAAAATTAAAACCGACGCAAGTTTTTTACTTTGTTTCTTTGTTTGAGAAAAGTTTAAAAACGTTGGATTCAAGATATTCAAATTCATTTCCATTTAAAAACCCGCCAAAACAATGCTTTTCATATTTTAAAAGCTTGACTCCAGCGAAAATCGTTTTCAGAGCAAAACATAAAATTTCCATTTCAAAAGGATTAGGCTTCGAGTGCTCCCCCTGCAAACTGCTAGAGCAATTTACCACATAATTGATCACATCAAACAACTTCACAAATGATATCCAAATATCAAGATCATTCATATGTAATCCCTCAACATCCTCAGAGCACCTAAAAATGTATCTAAAAGCAAAATGAGTATGAAAAACGACGAAAAATTAAAATCGTGCAATAACCGTGCGAATGGTTTTTACGCCCCATAATTGCTCAGAAACAAAGTCTGATGTTTTTAAGCTCCAAAATCCTTTCTAACTTACACGTAACGCTATGAAAAATTAAAACCGACGCAAGTTTTTTACTTTGTTTCTTTGTTTGAGAAAAGTTTAAAAACGTTGGATTCAAGATATTCAAATTCATTTCCATTTAAAAACCCGCCAAAACAATGCTTTTCATATTTTAAAAGCTTGACTCCAGCGAAAATCGTTTTCAGAGCAAAACATAAAATTTCCATTTCAAAAGGATTAGGCTTCGAGTGCTCCCCCTGCAAACTGCTAGAGCAATTTACCACATAATTGATCACATCAAACAACTTCACAAATGATATCCAAATATCAAGATCATTCATATGTAATCCCTCAACATCCTCAGAGCACCTAAAAATGTATCTAAAAGCAAAATGAGTATGAAAAACGACGAAAAATTAAAATCGTGCAATAACCGTGCGAATGGTTTTTACGCCCCATAATTGCTCAGAAACAAAGTCTGATGTTTTTAAGCTCCAAAATCCTTTCTAACTTACACGTAACGCTATGAAAAATTAAAACCGACGCAAGTTTTTTACTTTGTTTCTTTGTTTGAGAAAAGTTTAAAAACGTTGGATTCAAGATATTCAAATTCATTTCCATTTAAAAACCCGCCAAAACAATGCTTTTCATATTTTAAAAGCTTGACTCCAGCGAAAATCGTTTTCAGAGCAAAACATAAAATTTCCATTTCAAAAGGATTAGGCTTCGAGTGCTCCCCCTGCAAACTGCTAGAGCAATTTACCACATAATTGATCACATCAAACAACTTCACAAATGATATCCAA
>NW_028323044.1:959809-969809 GCF_047325235.1 Durio zibethinus | reverse complement strand
GAGACAAGAGATTCATATGAGAAAACATAAGTAAACGAGCCTCCGCTTGCGCCTCTAAAGATAAAGGTACATGAACAGCCATTTGATCCCCATCAAAGTCTGCATTGAATCCCTTACAAACTAATGGATGTAAACAAATAGCGCGTCCTTCCACTAAAATAGGTTGGAATGCCTGTATACCTAATCTATGCAGAGTAGGCGCTCTATTCAGCAATACAGGATGTCCCTGCATAACTTCTTGCAGTATTTCCCATACAATCGGCCCTTTTTCCCGTTCCCGAATTTTACTCTTAGCAACTCCTATGTTCGGCGCAAGATGTTGTCTAATTAGACCGCGAATTACAAATGTCTGGAAAAGCTCTATTGCTATTTCGCGAGGCAATCCACAGCGATGTAATGAAAGTGAGGGGGCCAACAAGAATGACAGAACGTCCCGAATAATCGACTCGTTTGCCAAGCAAAGTCTCACGAAATCTTCCCTCTTTGCCTTCAATTACATCTGAAAACGACTTGTAAACCTTATTATGATTATGACCGTCCCTCATTGGTTGTCCGCGGGTTCCATTATCAAGAAGTGTATCCACGGCTTCTTGTACCAATTTTTCCTGACACATTACTAATTCCCCTGGCGTAGATCTACTTGTTGTTAATAAATCGGTAAGAGTATTATTTCGATAGATAACTCTTCTATAGAGTTCATTAATATCCGAACTCATTAGTTTACCCCCATCTATCTGAATGATCGGTCTCAACTCGGGAGGAAGAACCGGTAATAGACATAAAACCATCCATTCTGGTTCTATATTTGTTCGAATAAAATGCTTAGCCAATTCCATGCGTCTAACCAAAAAATCCTTTCTTCTTCCAATTTTTCGATCTTCCCATTCATTACCCGCGAGGCCTTCTTCTCCTAATTCTTTCCATTCGACCAACGAATAATCGATAAGAATTCGCAAATCTAGATCGGTTAATTGTTCTCGAATAGCACCTGCTCCAGTAGAAATTTCTCGATTTCGAAATGTATCGAAACCTTGGGTAGTAAAAAAAAGTGGGATACTGTATTTCCAGGATTGAATTTCATATTCGAATGAACCTCGTAATCGTAAGAAAGTAGGTTTTTTAGCGATGGGCCTAGCAAAAGCAAAATTAGGATAGGGCCCTACAGGATCTCTCCCCCCCCCCCTCAAAATCGGACATGAGAGTTTCCTCTCATCCGGCTCAAGTAGTTACACCAAATAAAGATAAAGAAAGGAGTTCTCGCTTTCAAATTCTAGAACCCCCCCCAAAAAAAGGTCTACTCTTTACTCAAGTTCCAAAGAAACATTTCATTGATTCATTCTTCTTTTATTGATTTATATTTTCTTAATTCTTTATTCAATTCGAAATTAGGACATAAATGAAATGTGAAATTCTTGAGTAGTCTACTTCCCCTCGAATGATGAATCCTCTTAAATTAAAGGAGTGTCATAAGGGATTTACTTGTCTATGTACCCTTCCATTCGATCTCTTAGGTCCTGCCTTACCTTACCTCGACGGTTATACCACGATGCCCTTAACTTAAAGCCTAAGCCTATATGCGATGTATAGACTCCTGCAACCATGACATATTTGTTTACTTGAACATAATTTCATTTCTTTCTAAAAGAACTAAAAGAAATGAGAATGGTTAATTCCACAAAAGAAAGAAGTCTTTTTTTTTCACGAGGTACAACTCAAAATTCCTATTTATTTATTTTTACTGACTCGACCATAGACCAATTCCCTTTTTATTTGGGAGTATTGAATACACCCATAATTCTGAGCTTCATGTTACTCCTCCCAAGAGACATGTCATGTCAGATCCAGGGCATCCAATTCGATTGAATGGGATGACAGTTTCTCATTGCTAATCGGTAAAATCATAATTTCGATCAAATCACACATCGCAGTATACTAGACCCTCTAATTCTTTAAGAGGTTTATCTAAAAGATTGGCGATATAACTAGGACGACGTTTCAAATACCATACATGAGTTACTGGACATGCCAGTTTTATGTATCCCATTTGATATCTTCGTATCCGATAATCAACAAATTCAACTCCGCATTGTTCACAAAATTTAGGGCCCTGCTTTTCATTTCCAATTACTCGATAATTTCCACAAGCGCAAATTCCACTTTTTATAGGTCCAAAAATTCTTTCACAAAATAATCCATCCTTTTCCGGTTTATTGGTTTTGTAATGAAAAGTATAGGGTTTTGTCACCTCTCCAACGGTTTCTCCATTAGGTAGGATTTTATTGGCCCAAGCACTTATTTGTTGGGGAGAAACTGAGCCAATTCGGAGTTGTTGATGTTTATATCGGTCGATCATAGAAGACAAATTCTGATTCATTCCGATTAAGCTTCCTTCCTATTAATCTGGAAGTTCTTCTCAGATACAAGGAAATGATTCAGTTCCAGAGCCAAAGATCGTAATTCTCGGACGAGCAATCGAAAAGATTCTGGAGCATTTTCAGGTTTAGGTATTGTTCCTCCAATGATCATAGTACCAAGTACTTCTTGGCGAGCTCTAATATGATCAGATTTATAAGTAAGCATTTCTTGTAAAATATGAGCAACACCAAATCCCTCTAGAGCCCAAACCTCCATTTCTCCTACCCGTTGTCCTCCTTGCTTGGACCTTCCTCTAAGTGGTTGTTGTGTAACAAGTGTATAATGTCCACTGGAACGCCCATGTATTTTATCATCAACTTGATGAATTAATTTCAAGATATAAGGTTTTCCTATTATAACAGGTTGTTCAAAAGGGTCCCCCGTTCTTCCATCAAATAGTCTGCTTTTTCCTGGATACTCGGGTTCAAATACCCATGGATTCGCTGTTTGCTTACCGGCTTCATATAATTCGGAAAACACTAGTTTTCTCGAAGCCTCTTGTTCATATCTCTCATCAAACGGTGCTATTCGATAATGTCTATCTAGTAGACTCCCTGCTAACCCAAGCGAGCATTCAAATATCTGTCCCACATTCATTCGTGAAGGGACTCCTAATGGGTTGAAGACCATATCAACAGGTCTTCCGTCTTGCAAATAAGGCATATCCTGTCTAGGTAAAATTTTGGAAATGATACCCTTATTTCCATGTCTTCCGGCTACTTTATCGCCTACTTTCATTTCGCGTTTCTGTGAAATATATACACGAATCGTTTCCGGATTATAACTAGAACCCCCTTTTTTCTGGATCCATCTCACATCGATGACTCGACCCCTCCCACCTATAGGTAATTTTAGACAAGTTTCCTTTGAAGTGGATACCTGAATCCCAAGTATGGCCCGTAATAATCTATCTTCTGGAGCATATGATGATTCTTTCGCCACCTGAGGCGTTAATTTACCTACTAAAATATCGCCCGTCTCCACCCAAGATCCCAGCATCACAATTCCATTTTTGTCTAAATTGCGGAGTAAATGGGCTTCTAGGTGCGATATTTCGTTAGTGATTCTTTCAGGACCTTGGCTTGTCACATGAGTCTGAATTTCATATTTTCGTATGTGAAAAGAAGTATAAATATCTTCATATACTAGACGCTCGCTAATGAGTACCGCATCCTCAAAATTGTAACCTTCCCATGGCATATAAGCTACTAATACGTTTTTGCCCAAAGCGAGTTCGCCACCAACCGTAGCGGCACCATCCGCTAAAAATCTGTCCCTTTTTAATGCATTTACCCCGCTGAACCCGGGGAGTTTGATGCATACAAGTATTTTTGTTGGAACGTTGATACATAACTAATGGAATGCTTAGAGTATCCCCATTACCCGATAAAATAATCTTGTCAGTATCGGTAGAAATGATCTTTCCCTCTTGATCGGCTATAGCGGGAACCCCTGAATCTAGAGCCAATTGGCGTTCCAACCCAGTTCCAACAATGCACTTCTCGGAACGCGAAAGCGGAACTGCTTGGCGTTGCATATTAGAACTCATTAAAGCCCGATTCGCGTCATTATGCTCGATAAAAGGAATGAGGGAAGCTCCCATAGAAAAATATTGAAAAGGAAAAATACTTCGAAGATGAACTTGTTCCCATGCAATAGTCAGGAATTCTTGGCGGTATCGAGCCGGAACAACCTGTTCTTCCTGAATACCCTGATTCAAGGCCAAAGAATTTCCTGCCGCTACCATATAATATTCATCTCGACTTGGGGATAAATAAAGCATCTGTGCTTTTTTGATCTCTCAAATATTTTATAAAATGGACTTTCTAGAGACCCCCAACGACCAATCCTGGCATGAATTGCTAAGGATCCAATAAGTCCAACATTGATTCCTTCAGACGTGTCAATTGGGCAAATGCGTCCATAGTAACTAGGATGGATATCTCGTATCCGAAAATTAGCAGTTCGCCCGGTCAATCCTCCGGGGCCCAAATAACTCAATTTTCTCCCATGAACTATTTGTGTCAATGGATTTGTTCGATCCAAAACTTGAGACAATGGGTGTAATCCGAAAAAGGATTCATAAGTGGTTGTTAATGGAGTCGAAGTTACCAAATTCTGAGGAGTCGGTATCAATTTATGCCTAATTGCTCCGCATATAGTTCCTCTAACTACATTTTCTAAACGAACCAGAGCCAATCCGAATTGATCTTGTAAGAGATCCGCTACAGAACGAATACGCTTATTTTTCAAATGATTCATATCGTCAAGTGTACCCATTCCAAATTTCATTCCAATCAAATGATCCGCAGCTGCCAATATATCTCGCGGTAACAAAAATGTATTGTTCTGAGGTATATTAAGATTCAGTCTCTGGTTCATATTTCGTCGACCAATCCTTCCTAATTCACATCTTTGCTGAAAGAATTTCTTTTGTAATTCCTTACACAAGGATTCAGAAAATACCGGATCCCCGCCTACACAAGAAAATTGTTGATAAAACTCCAAAATGGCATTTTCTTTTGACCCAATTTTTTTTTTTTTCCTTATCGGTCAGGAAAGACAAGAAAATTTCAGGGTAGCAAACATTCTCTAGAATTTCTCTTAGATTCGAACCCATAGCTGATGATAGAACTAGAATAGATATTTTCTGTTTCCTACTTACACGAGCCCATATCCTTGCTTTTCTATCAATCTCTAATTCGAACCTCCCCCCCCCATCTGATATTATGGTACCAGTATAGACCGAAATTCCGTAGGATCCGAATTCTGATCGATAATAGATACCGGGGCTTTGCAATATTTGATTGATCACAATTCTGTATATTCCATTTACTATAGAAGTTCCGAGGGAGTTCATTAAAGGAATGTTTCCAATAAAAATTGTTTGTTCTTGCATATCCTTACTGGTTTTCAAAATTAATCCTGCGGATACATATAATTTAGAAGAATATGTGAGTGATTCATATACAGCATCCCTTTCTTTTATCAACGGTTCCACCAATTGATATGTTTCCACAAATAATTGAAATTCAATTTCTTGATCTGTATCTTCAATTTTTGGAAACTTATCAAGTTCTTCTGTTAAGCCCCGATCCATGAACCCACAAAATCCTTCAAATTGTATCTGATTCAACCCAGGTATTGTATACATTTCCCCATTTTCATTCCCGAGCATTTTGAATTTCCCATTTATCAAAAAAATCCCATTCTTTTCTCATTCTTCATCGAATCATATGAATCGATCTAATAATGATGGAATTGAATTTCTATTCTGTTTACTGAATCACATGAAATTTTATCTAACTCCATATACCATATAATATATATGGAATGTATGAAATGCGTATGAACGGAAGAAGAAAAATTATACTCAAATTTTAATTTATATTTATAACAAACAGCTACATAAAAGAATTGATAAATGCCATTTAGCCTTATGGAGTTTTGTATAGAATATCAAAAAAAAAAATAATAATTCAATTTCTACCATTATTATGATATTCCATATTCCAATCCGATTGAATACCAGAAAAATGAAATGAATTCCTGATTTGATCTGTTCGTTGAGATAAAGACAAAATAATCATAAAATATATATCGGGAGAGAGTTGATTTTTCTAGCACTTAATTTTTTCATAGATTCCATTGTTCTGTTCAAAAAATGATTCGCAGAGAAGAGAGATGTTTTTTACCCATTTTTTAGTTTTTTATTTTTTAGTAGAATATTTAGAATATGATTGAAGTGCGTACGAAAAGAGGGCTTGTATTTATTAAACATATGCAGATATAGCATTTCTATTTATATATGTCTTTCCTCTTTTCTTTTTATTCCATTATAGCTCTCTAGTGGAGACAACACATGGCGTGCTCTATCAAAAATTCTATTTTTTCTTTAATTTTAATCTATTCAATGAAAAATTGAAACACGATAATTTCTTGCTGATTCCCTATGGACATCATATCTAGATAGATAAAATACCTCATTAGATAACTAGAGCTGTGTAACAACTTATGTTCGGGGGTTTACATAGACTCATAATTGCTGTTATATTATTATAATATAATTTATAATTATATAATTTATAATTGAAATTAAGAAAGTTTTTTTATTGAATTGAAAAATTGAAAAAAAAAATCAATACTAATTAGTTATGTATCCATTTTTATTTTCTTATACCATTAGAGAAAGACAAGTGAAGAAGAATCGTCCATAAATTTGCCGTCAATAGTTAATAGTTAATGGTTCCAATTTTTTTGTCCTGCATTTTTACTTTTGTAACTGAGAATCCACATTTTCTTTTTCAATAGAAAAGAAAAAAGAAAGGGAAAGTTTTTGTTTTTAGATATTGTGTGTCTTGAGATACTATAACCAATTGAAGGTATGGATCCAATCTAAAAATAAAAAGGGGATACTCTCATTTTTTTGTTTGTAGCCTTTTGGCGACATGGCCGAGCGGTAAGGCGGGGGACTGCAAATCCCTTATTCCCCAGTTCAAATCCGGGTGTCGCCTGATCAACAAAAAACGCGAAATCCTATATTCTGTTTTGCTGATATAACTCGACCAATTTTCTCCGGCAAAAACAAGTGTAAGAAAAGGACTCTTGATACTTTCTTGATTATAAACTTGATTATAAACTTCCGGAGGTTTTGTTTTCTAAAGTGTTGTAAATCCTTACGTCTAGGATTCAAGGAAAAACTAGAGTAGTGGAAGGGAATGAGTAAATCTTGATATGGTAGCCCCTCCCCTACTAATAGAGGGGCTACTATCGGAGTCTTGAATTAGATTGGATAACGGGAGTGTTTAATTAACTAATGAATGGTTGTAGAAGGGTTGGAAGATACTTTGTATACAGACTGATGAAAGTCTCTGAGTGTTCAGGCATCCAATCAATATTAGATTGGATGGATAATTGGCTTTTACTTAATAAGGGACACCAAAAGAAAGAAGAAGTCTTATTATTGCTACATGTGAGTAACATTCTTTTGATACTTCCAAAAGTGTTACTGCGTATTTTGCTTGTGCTTAATGGTTCTCGATTTTACTAGAAATCATATAAGAACTTGTTATAAGCGGATTTATTGAAGTGTTTCATCAACGGTGGTGTGTCAGAATTCCCTTTTCCTTTTGACTCTGCACCGGTAATTCCACTATTATTAGTGAACAATAATGGAAAAATTCCTTCCTATTTGTTTCATATTCATAGAAATTAGGGGACATAATACACATGGATATAGTAAGTCTTGCTTGGGCTGCTTTAATGGTAGTCTTTACATTTTCCCTTTCACTCGTAGTATGGGGAAGAAGTGGACTCTAGGGGTACTTCTAATTGGGTTGAGGAATCAAACCGTATCAATTGTTTTCTAGATCGTTTTGCAAAGCCTTTTTAACTATTTTATTAGTCTTCATTTCGAAATTCTTGGATTCTAGTGGAGTAATGTATTCTATGAATAATACCCTTTCAATCAAAATCAAACAAACATTTCAATAATTCCCATGTTCGTATTTCGAAAGTAAAAGGGATACGGATGATAGGCAATTTATTAAAAAAAAAAAAGAATTCTTCCTAAATTTTCTATTTTGATGAACCAGCTCTTACCAGAGTTATATATGGACAATGAGGGACAAGGAACCCCCCCCCCTTTTTTTTTTCTGTATTTGTTTGTTTTTATTTCCTTCCCTCTTTACTGTTACTGTTCAAAGAGAAAAAAAGTAGTTCTTTTATTTAATAAGATCTTGCCTTAGTGTAGTCACATATTGCACACTTACCCCCTGTTTTATTTATTATTTTAGGAATTTTATTTATGCCATGCTTTATTATTGACTCATTTCATATCATGGATCAAAGAAAAGAAGTTAAATTAAAAATCGGTTCCATGAAATGAAAGAATTAGAAAATCGTAAGACTTGCCTTTCAATTATTTCAGATTGATTGAAATCAACACAAATAAAATAGATCAAGCGAAGAAATAAAATTGAGATACTATGTACATTACATATATTTCATTACATATATTTAATTGATATCGACATGTATGAAGATACATATTGTAGATTCATCTATATTAAGCTTGTATCTTTATACATTACAATAATAGATATGGATAGTATGGTAGAAAGATTCATATTTTTTTTCTACCATACTATCGAGTTTGATAGGATACTGCTGATTCTAGTCCATTCATTTTATTTAATTTATTTAAGACGTGAAATTGGAATCCTTTTTTTCTTAAATCCTTGATAAAAAGTCAAGTTTCATTCAAATTAATCACTTTGACTGACAGTTTTTACGTATATTATAAGTAAAAAGGCGGTAGGAACTAGAATGAACAGCGCTGTAGCAATAAATGCGAGAATATTTACTTCCATAATTTCATTGTTTTTTTTACTTCGCAATAACTCGGGATTTAATCCCATAGAGATGATAAATTTGTCGCTTGTAAATTCAATGCGATGACTTACATTTCAATGACATCGAATCGGATCAATATCATGAATAACAATATCTAAGCTATCAAATCGATTCACCGTCGAGAATTGAATAGTATAACATAGGAAGCTCTTTTATCCACACCGAATACAAAATTGGATTCCTGGCCCAATCAAAAGAATTCCTTTCCTTTATTTCTATATATTCTTTTCCACTCTTTCTTTTCGATAATCTACCGCCTTCCTTGTACAATCATCTGATGATGTATCATCTGACTGCTTTTCCACTTTCACCGTTTACAAATAGTTTACAAATAAACCCCAACAAAAAATGGAAAGGAAAAAATAAATAAAAAAGGCTATCCTTGGGAATGAAATTCTTTCATTTGTATTCCCTTTCACAGAAAATGGAGGGATCAATTGATGTATTTTTTTTTTATTGTATCCGTCGGGACTGACGGGGCTCGAACCCGCAGCTTCCGCCTTGACAGGGGCGGTGCTCTGACCAATTGAACTACAATCCCAGGGCAATAAAGAAAAGTGTACAGCATAGATATTCTTATGATTTCATTCAAGCCATTTTCTATTTAAATTTTAGATTCGAATCGCCGTGTTGTAACAAACAAAGGCGCGAGTGATATATTGATATCCATACGGGTATGCGCTTTAGTGAGAGCAACGCGGATTACTAGTTACTAGTAATCCTTTCGTTATTGCCAAATCGATCGATAATCAATTTTAAAATGAAAAAAAAAAAAGAGTCTTTTTTCTTTACTTTACTCTTTCTTTTCATTAAACTTTATACTTAATGATCCTGATATGAATCTAGATCATTATCAAGGTCAGAATTTATGGGAACAAATAAATAGAACAAATAAAAAACAAATAGCGGTAGGGATGGATATATCAGAAAATTGGACTTTTTTTATTCTTCCCTAATTTTTTTGTTTGGCTTTTCTGGAAAACAAAATACAAAAAAATGGGCATTTTATGTTATGGCGGATCAGCGAATTATTGGGCCGAGCTGGATTTGAACCAGCGTAGACATATTGCCAACGAATTTACAGTCCGTCCCCATTAACCGCTCGGGCATCGACCCAGGAAGAATCAATTATAGGTTTATTGATAATCCATGATCAACTTCCTTTCGTAGT